>NC_092136.1:95699196-95839196 GCF_043159975.1 Macaca nemestrina | reverse complement strand
ACTCTATATCCATTGAACAACTCCCCTTTTCCCCTTCTCCCAGTCCCTGGTAACCACCATTCTATTTTCTGTTTCCTTTTTTTTTTTTTTTGAGATGGAGTCTCATTTTGTCACCCAGGTTGAAGTGCAGTGGTGTGATCTTGGCTCACTGCAACCTCCACCTCCCAGGTTCAAGCGATTCTCCTACCTCAGCCTCCCAATTAGCTGGGACTACAGGTGCACACCACCACACCCAGCTAATATTTTTTCTATTTTTAGTAGAGGCAGGGTTTCACCATGTTGGCCAGGCTTGTCTTGAACTCCTGACCTTGTGATCTGCCTATCTCGGCCTCCCAGAGTGCTAGGACTACAGGCGTGAGCCACTGTGCCTGGCCTACATTGATTTTCATATGTTTAATCAGCCTTGCATTCAAGGAATAAACTCCCCTTGATTTTGAAGTGCAATCCTTTGAATGTGTTGTTAAATGTGGTTTGCTGGTATTTTGTTAAGATTTTTGCAACCATGTTCATCAGAAAATGTAGTTCACCAGGTCTGTAGTTTTCATATAGTGTCTCTGTCTGGCTTTGGTTTCAGGATAACAATGCTGGCCTCACAGAATGAGCTTGGAGGTAATCCTCTCTTCAACTATTTTGGAAGCATTTCGGAATTAGGCTAATTTTTCTTGAAATGTTCAATAGAATTTACCAGTGAAGCCATCTGATTTTGTGCTTTTCTTTCTTGGAAGGTCTTTAACAAATTATTCAGTCTCTTTACTCATTATCTACATTTTCTATTTCTTCATGATTCACTCTTGGTAGGTGCCGGGTCCAACCTGCAGACCCTTGCTGAATGATGGATAAACAAATGCACTCAGACACAGATACCCAGTGAAAGAGCAGGTTAGGGGACCAGGCCACCCACAGACACCAAGAAGGGTGCTGTAAAGAGTCAGCAACTGCAGCCCTGACAAGCCAGCACTGCAGGCATTTATTTAGTATAGATTTAATGACAAAGGCCTTGAGTCAACACACTTGTGGGCAATTCACATGGTCACCCAGCCCCCCAACCCTTACCCCTGGAGAGAGTAGTCCTGTGCACGGATGACTAAAGGCCAGGTTCCGAGGCCTAAGTAAACTAACTTATCTAGTTCAGTTTCTTTACATCCCCTTGTTATCTAACCTAAGCTTTCAGGCACCGGATAAGAGAATATGCCTGCCTTCAGCTAAATCCTTTTCTGAAGCTTTTGTAAAACCTTCTGGCCTTCCAAGAAGGTTTACATCTTTCTACAATTTTTCCCACCACCCTGACTGATCTCCTACATCTCCCACTTTTCTGTTTTTAGTATCAGGTTTTGTTGATTGAAGAGTACAAATGTGTGCAGCAGCAGGTTTGTCAGGCATGGTGGTCGCTGCTCGTATTCCGGCTTTGCTTCCTAGAATTGGTAAATAACATAAGACAAACATGAGTATAATCAGCAACATTCTTTTCTAATCAAGGAGTGATGCCCCCAGGAGTGGGGGTCTATCCAGGAGAGATGATCTCACACACCCTTCTATATGACTGTTTGTTGGGCGTGTAGATCTATGGCGTTTAGGGATTCTGGAATTTTGGTTTTAAGTTGCTTTGCGTCTGCTGTTAAATTGTCATGAAAGGTTCCCCACAGGTGTTGTTTCACCGTATGCCAACTATGTATTGATTGATTCCATGATAGAGAAGTGACACAGATATATTTATGCTCCCAGTCGCAGTTTAATTGCTGTCAGAATGCCAGTGCATCCTGTCGCTCCTCCACATATTTCAAGGCAGTCTCAAGGGCTTTCAGATGTGCAAGAATCTTTTCATTTATACCTTGCTGTAAGAGAAGTTCATTAGACACATTTCTGGCCAAATTATCTATAAAAGTAGCTGTTTGTACTGATTCAGTAATAGATGCTACAGCCACACTAGCAGTTGCTAGGATGATTATGGCTGAGACTACAAAGGCTATAAGTGTTAACTATGAATCTTTTGTGTCTGACCTGGGTCAGGGCACATTCTAAGGTGGCAAGGGCAGAGGAACCTTGCCAATTGTGTGTTAAATTGACTGGTAGGAATGCCTTGGGTTGTCTCCTCAATACCATGACACTAGTAATATTTAAATTAGATATGTTATAATTAGAGATACAAGAGGCAAACCAAGCCCGTCTCTGCACTCGGGTCACAAATGTGGAGTTTTGGGGTGTAATAGAAACATTGGTTCCCATAAGGAAAACATATGATGACTAGTGCAAATCAAGCACTGATTAATGTGATTATGAAAAAAGGTCATAGTATAATTGTAACTGGAATTATGATATGTCCCATGCCAGGTGTTAAGGGGGGGTGCTAAGATATCCCAGGTGCCATAAAGTGTCTTGCGGTGGCAGAGACTCTACTTGGTGTCTGGGATATTCCAACTTCCTATCAGCCCAAATTATAGGCTTATGTTGTCAGAGGAAGCCACATCATCTGGGGCCGCAGTTCCTGCCGGGTCATTTCCTTCATTTCTGGTACCGGGTTGGGTCCTAGCCACACCATGGTATGGTTTGATGCATCGTGCTGGAATCTAAAGAGGACCTGAGGGGATGTGAACACAAGCATATTCTCTCCCCTACATTAACAATTCATTTGGACCACACCATACATTACTGTTTTCATCTTTCCATAAAACTGTGGGTTTTATGTCTTGAGAGGTTTTAGCAAAGTGCTTTTCTACAGCTGATTGAAATTTATTATCTAAATTTTAAAAATTAAGGGTAAATAAGGCTTGTGCCAATAGTGTTGCAGGGTCCTTACTCATATTCCCCCTTTATTGTTTTCTGAGCGTATTTTTAAGGGTGGAATGGGTACATTCTACTATGGCCTGTCCTTGGAGGTTATATGGGATGCCTGTGGAATGTTAGATTTCCACATGTGACAAAATTGTTGAAATTGTGAACTGGCATAAGCTGAATCATTACCATTTGTAATTTTTGTGGGCCACCCCTTAAATGCAAAAGTTAAAAGAAGATGTTTAATGACATATTGGGTGGACTCTCCAGGAAGAGTATGAGCACAAATTAAATGAAAATTGATATCAACTGATACATGTACATATCTAAGTTTCCCAAATTCAGAGATGTGTGTAACATCTGTTTGCCATAACTGATTAGGTTCTGGTCCTCTACAGTTAACACCTGTAGAAGGAGGGGATGTGCCTGTGAGCTCACAATCTGGGCATTGTAGGATAATTTGTTTAGCTAGTCTCTGGGTAAGTTGAAATTGTTTAGATAAGTTTCTCTAGTTTTGGTGTAAAAATTGATGCTATTGGGTAGCTTGGTCAAGCAGATGTCATAACCTGTAGGTCTGCTTGATCATTGCCATAAGCCAATGGGCCAGTAGTGAGCTGTGGGCCTGAATGTGTGTAATAAAAATAGGACGTGTATGTTGATCTAGCAATTGCTGAAGTCAGAGAAAAAGTGCACACAGGGTGGGCTCTAGAGTGGACTTAATGAGGGCTGTCTCAAGGTTCTGCAATAAATAGAGTAAGCAGAGTCACTAACAATATTGATGGACTAAGCAGAAAAAGTTTCCAAGGCCAATATTAAGGCTCCAACCTCAGCTCTTTGAGTGCTAGTAAATCGAGAATGAGTGAGAGAATTACGTGGTCTCCAGCAGACAGCCACTTTTCCAAGTTTACCAGAGCCATCAGTAAACAATGTCAAAGTGTTACGTATGGAGGATTGAACTGTTTTAGTAGGCAAAACCACAGAAGTACGAGATAAGAACTGAAGTAGTTTATCAGCAAGAAGGATATGCTCTATATGGCCTGTATAATCAGAGAGTGCTATTTGCAGGTCCACAGATGAGGGCAATTCTGCTTCAAATTCCTTTTTACTTAAAGGAATTCTGATGATATCAGGGTCATAACCTAGTAATAGATTGCATCATCTGCAGCCTGAATAGATGACTTTATTAACTAGCTGAATATAGGGAGAGAGTGTTTTAGTCTCGGTATGTGAGCAAAAAACCCATTCTAGAAAGCGTAGCTCTGGAGCCGTCTGTCCTATTAACACTGCAGGGGAGTGTTTGGTAGGAAAAACAAACAATTGAACTTAATACCATGGATTTATGGGATCTAGTTGCCTTTAAGAAATGCTGTGTGTATGCAGCACAATTTCCCTTTGTGCTGCAGGAGTTAAATACCTAGGAGAGTCTAGGGTAGCATTGCCTTTTAAGAAGAAAACAGGTTCTGTAACTTATCAGTAGATATGCCTAAGGCGGGGCAAAGCCAGTTAATATCGTCTAGTAATTTCTGATAATCATGTAAGGTGTGTAAGTTGCTAGTATTTAATTTAACCTTTTGAGGTCTTACTGACCAGGAAGTTAGTATGTACCCAAGATATTTCCAAGGAGAGGACATTTGTACTTTTTCAGACACTATGATTAAACCTCTTAACTGTGTATTCTTTACGAGAAAGGCATGTAACTTTAAAAGTGCTGGCTCCATTGGGGCTACTAGTAAAATATCATCCATAAAAATGAATAATCTTGCAATTAGAAAATTCTTTTCTACTGGGGAGCAAAGCCTGATTTATATGATACTGACACATTGTAGGACTGTTCAGCATTCCTTGAGGAAGCAATTTCCAATGAAATTGGCAAGCTGGCCTTTCATTATTGATTGCTGGTATCGTAAATGCAATTTTTTCTCTGTCCTGTTTTGCAAGGGGAATAGTATAAAAACAGTCTTTTAAGTCAATAACGATAATAGGCCAATATCAAGGAATCGCTATGGGGGAGGGGAGCCCCTGATGAAGGAGCCCCATAGGTTGCAAATTAGCATTGATAGCACATAAGTCATGCAATAGTCTCCATTTACCAGACTTTTTGAGAATAACGAAAATGGATGAATTCCAAGGGCTATTTGACGGTTTTATATGGCCGGCTTTTAATTACTCCTCAACTAATTCATGGGGTTATTGTAATTTCTCTCCCTTTAAAGGCCACTGTTCTACCCAAAGTGGATCTTGAGAGAGCCATGTCAGGGGTAGGGGAGGGATAATAACAGTGGCCATTATTAGAAAGGGGTCTGCAGAGTGACCTGCTCCCCACCTTTGGGCTAATAGGTCCTGTCCCCAAAGATTAACAGAGATGGGCATGATTAGAGTTATATAACTGCTTCTGAATCACAACAGGTTAGGGGGTGTGTGCCCTGCTTGGCTGTGCGCACTTGCCCAATGCTGACAAGTTTTTGTTTTTGAGTGACCCAAGGCCAAGTTTTTGGCCAGTTTTGGTAACTAATGATCAGAATATCTGCCTCTGTGTCCAATAAGTCAGTGACATTCTTATTTCCAATTTTTAAGGTGATCATGGGTCTCTGATCAGTGATCAATTGATTCCAATACACTCCTGTGGCTCCTATGCTTCCAAAACTTCCCTTTCCCCTTTCCTTTCCATGAGCACTGGGGACCCAATATAGTAAAAGCAGTAACTGAGTGATCTTTGATCCGGGGGAAGAATATACAGACCTTTACATTACATCATAACTAATATCTCACCTTGATAATCACTATCAGTTATGCTGGTGGGCACATTAATTCCTTTACTAGATAGGCTTGATCTCGCTAGTACTAATCCCACTGTTCCCAGAGGCAGTGGTGCCTAGATCCCAGTTGCAACCTTTTAGGGTCTTCTCCTTCTTTTAGCACTAATTTGTTGGGTCAGAGTAAGTCCAGTCCTGCACTCCCAATGGTGGCTGCTCTGAGAGAGAGAACTGTGGGCCTTCCATCTGAGTGAGGAAAGCTGCTAGCATTGCCCCAGTTTGAAGCGGGCCCTGGGGTCAGCCCCTCATGAAGTTTCCTACCTGGTTACCCTACCCCTGGTGGGGTTGCCGTTTTTATCAAATTTGGACCTGAATTAATTTGCCCAATATTTTCCCTTTTTACATCAGGGGCATATAGAAGGGGGCTCTTTTCCTGAGTTACCTTGGTCTCTATTATTGGGGCATTCCCTCTTCATATGACCCGGCTCTCTGCATAGAAAACAATTTGGGTCTCTCTCTCTTTTCTCTTTAGGAGACCTTAATGCTATAGCTAATATTTTGGCTTTGTGTGTTTCAGTCCTCACCAGTTGACATGCTCATATAAGTTCCCCGACTGTGGCTGCCTTTCCTCTGATTGCCTGCAATGCTTGTTGGCAATCCACATTAGCGTTTTCATATACCAATTGCAACAATAAGATATCAGTGGCCTGGGCGTGACTAAATTGTCTCTTAATTCCCTGGGTTAACTGATTGATAAACTCAACAAACGGCTCCCGAGGCCCTTGTTGAACATTTATAAAAGATCCCTGTTGAACTCCGCTTTCAGGAATTCAGTCCCAAGCCCTGAGAGCGCACAAAGACACTTGTGGATAGGCCCGAGGATCAAAATTTGTTGTACATTGGCATGGGGACCCCTCCCCTGGAGCATAGCAGCTGTTATGTCTTGCCTGGCCGCCTTATTCTGGTTGGCTTGTTTACACAACTGCTCATATTCTGCCTTCCAGAGGAGGTAATGGCTGGGCTCCAAAGTTGTTTTAGCTATCACTGACCAGTCACATGGGGTCATACAGAAGTTGTCTGCTAAGGCTTCAATCATTCCTTTCATAAATGGGTGGAGGCTCCATTTTCTTTAATGCTTTTTCTTAGCTATCTATAAGCATTAAAAGAAATGGGTTCATGCACTTAATTGGCCTGTCAATCTTGCATTACCGGGCAGGCTAAGAGCTCCCCTTCTAATGCTGCTTGCCTAAGACAGGGTCCCATAGCTGTAGCATATCCCTTGTCTTTTTTATAATTTATTGGAGGAGGGGGCTCAGGCGAAACCTCTGTTTCCTCTTTGTTATTTTGGCCCAGTCATAGTGGGGCTGAGGGATAAGGAGGAGGTAAGGTAGGTGATGGTTCCTCTTCCCTTCCCTTCTGAGGTTCTTCTGTGTATAATAGGGCCAGAGCTGCCCTATCTAAGGCCCATAATGTTAGAGATGTTACTGGGACCTGTTGCCCTTGCACATGATGTTGTTTAAGACTTCTTCCTACTTGTTCCTAGAGCTCTACTTCTAGCATACCTTCTGGGAACCATGGGTTATGGAAAACCACTGTTTGCATTAGGTCCCTTAATTGAGCCTGTGAAACCGAGGCTCTGCTAGCTTTAAGCAGCTGTTTCAATACTTTGATATACTACTTCTATTGTGCTGATAACTGTTGTCCCATGATGAAACCCGAGCCTGAATAATTCCCTTGAACTTGGAAATCCCAAGCAGGCACCAATGACTTACCGACTGTGCAGTGTTTTCACCTTCATTTTTGAGGGTTCTATTGCGATCTGTTGCAGTGTTCCTCATACAGAGAACCACCTGCCGGTCTGACTCACAGACCCTGGCTGAACGACGGATGAACAAATGCACTGAGACACAGGTATCCAGTGAAAAAGTGGGCTGGGGACCAGGCCGCCCACAGACACCGAGAAGGGTGCTGTAAAGAGTCAGCAGCTGTGGCCCTGACAAGCTGGCTCTGCAGGCATTTATTCAGTATATATTTAATGACAAAGGCCTTGGGTCAACACACTTGTGGGCAATTCACATGGTCGCCCTCCATCCCCCCGCCCAAGAGTAGTCCTGCATGTGGATGATTAAAGACCAGGTTCCGAGGCCTAAGTAAACTAACTTATCTAGATCAGTTTCTTTACATCCCCTTGTTATCTAACCTAAGCTTTCAGGCACTGGATAAGAGAATCTGGCTGTCTTCAGCCAAATCCTTTTCCGAAGGTTTTTTAAAACCTTCCAGCTTTCCAAGAAGGTTTGCATCTTTCTACAATTTTTCCCACTACCCTAACTGATCTCCTACAGGCAGGTTGGTGTTTCTAGGAACTTATTAATTTCTTCTAGGTTACCCAATTTTTTTTTTGGGGTTGGTTCACAAGTGTTCATGGTATTCTCTTATTATCCTTATTTCTTTGGCGTCACTTGTGATGTCTCTTCTTTCATCTCTGATTTTGGTTTTTGAGTCTTCTATTTTCTTAATTAATCCCTGTGCTATTGGTCTCTGGTTTTATTCCATTGTTATTGGAAAAGATACCATGTATGATGTCTATATTCTTTATTATTTTTAAGACTTGTACTGTGATCTAACATATGGTCTATCTTGGAGAACATTCCACGTGCACTTGAGAAGAACACATTCTGCTGTCATTTAGTGGAGGGTTCTATGTCTGTCTGTCAGGTCCAGTTGGTCTATACCGTTGTTCAAGTCCTCTATTTCCTTATTGACCTTCTCTCTTGCTCTATCCATTATTGAAAGTGAATTATTAAAGTGCCCTACTATTATTATGTTTCTGTCTATTTCTCCCTTCAATTCTGTCCAAGTCTGCTTCAAATATTTAGAATCTCTGAGGTTTAGTACATAAATCTTTATGATTGTTATATTTCTTGCTGAATTGACCATCTTATGCAACATGCTTCTTCATCTCTTGTGACAGTTTTTGATATAAAGTCTATTTCACCTGGTACTAGTATAGGCACCCCTGTTCTCTTTTGGTTACCACTTACATTAAAAATCTTTTTGCATCTTTTCACTTTCAGACTGTGAGTGTAGACTTAAAGTGAGTCTCTTCTAGACAATATATACTTGTATCTTGTTCTTTTCATCAATTCACCCAATCAATCTATGTCTTTGATTGGTGAGTTTATTTACACATAAAATAATTACTGATAGGGAAGGACTTACCATTGCTAGTTTGTTGTTTTCTGGGTTTTGTAGCCTTTTTTCCCCCTCTTTTCCTTTTTTATTGCCTACCTTTATGTTTCATTGATATTTTTGTGGTTATATGCTTTGATGTCTTCATTTCCTTTTGTATATATATATATTTTTTTGAGACACAGTCTCCCTCTGTTGCCCAGGCTGGAGTGCAGTGGCATGATCTCAGTTCACTGCAAGCTCTGCTTCCTGGGTTCACGTCATTCTCCTGCCTCAGTCTCCTGAGTAGCTGGGACTACAGGCACCTGCTGCTACACCCAGCTAATTTTTTGTATTTTTAGTAGAGATGGGGTTTCACCGTGTTAGCCAGGATGGTCTCGATCTCCTGACCTTGTGATCTGACCACCTCAGCCTCCCAAAGTGCTGGGTTTACAGGTGTGAGTCACCACGCCCAGCCTTGTGTATGTTTTATAGATATTTTCTTTGTGAATACCATTGCAATTACGTACAACATATTTAAATGATAGCATTCTATTTTAAATGATAATAATCTCTATCATATACAAAAATGCTACTTCTTTATATGTCTACTCCACCCCCACTTTATGTTACTGATATCACAAGTTACATCTTTATGTATTGTAAACCCATTAAAATAGATTTCTAGTTCTTAACATATCTTTGTTATTTAAATTCTATGCATCAAAAATACAATAGGACAGGTTACTATATTTGTCCATATACGTACCTTTATGGAGAATCTTATGTTTTCATATAGCTTTGTGTTGCTGTCTACAATCTTTTCATTTCAACTGGAAGGACTCTTGTTAGCACTTCTTGTAGAGAAGGTCTAGAGGTAATGAACTCTCTCAGTGTTTGTTTATCAGAGAAAGTCTAAATTTCTCCTTAATCTTTGAAGAACAGTGTGGCCAAATACAGTATTTCTGTTTGACAATATTTTTCCTCAACACTTTGAACATATCATCTTATACTCTTATGACTTGTAAAGTTTCTACTGGAAAATCTGATAATCTTATAGAAGCTTCTTTATGTGACAAATTGCTTTTCCTGCCTGTTTTCAAGATTCTCTCTTTGTCTTTGATTTTAGGAAGTTTGGGTATACCGTGTCTTGGGGTGATTCTCATTTAATTTATCCTAGTTGAAGTTCTTTTAGTTACTTGAATCTTAATGTTCATTGTTTCTTTTGATGTGGGAATTTTTCAGCCAATATTTCTTCAAATAATCTCCCTGCCTCTTTCTCTCTCTCTTCTCCTTCTGTAATTTCTACAATGCATATATTGGTTCACTTGATAGTGTCCCATAATTCCCTTAGGCTCTTGATATTGTTTGGATATGTGTCCCCTCTAAATCTCCTGGTGAAATTTAATTCACAGTGTCAGAGGTGGGCCTGGTGGGAGGTGTTTTGGTCATGGGGGCAGATGCCTCATGACTTGGTGCTGTCCTTGTGACAGTGAATAAGTTCTCATGAAATCTGATTGTTTGAAAGTGTAGGCACCTCCCCACTACTCTCCCTCTTGCTCTCATTTTTGTCATATGAGACACCTGCTCCCCCTTCATTTCCTGCCACAAGTAAAAGCTCCCTAAGGTCTCCCTAGAAGTGAAGAAGATGTGGACAACACGTTTCCTGTACAGCCTGCAGAACTGTGAACCAATTAAACCTTTTTTACTTTATAAATTACCCAGTCTCAAATATTTCTTTATAGCAATGCAGTAACAGCCTAACACAGCTTTCTTTACTTTTCTTCCTTTTTTTCTTTTAGTTTTTCTGACTCAATGGTTTCACATGACTTGTCTTTGAGTTCACTAATTTTTTCTTCTGCCTGATCAAGCTTGCTGTTGAATTCCTTTAATGAATTTTTCAGTTCATTTGTGTTTTTCAGTTCCAGAAATTTTGTCCTTTTTAAAAATAGCTTCTATCACTTTGTTGATATTCACATTTTGTTAATGCATTCTTTTGTGATTCATCTATTGGTATTCTCTTTAAGCTCATTGGACATCTTTATTTTTAACATTTTATTTATTCATTTTTTTTGAGATGGAGTTTTGTTCTTGTTGCCCAGACTGAAGTGCAATGGCGCAATCTTGGCTCACTGCAACCTCTGCCTCTCAGGTTCAAGCAGTTCTCCTGCCTCAGCCGCCCAAGTAGCTGGGATTACAGGCATGTGCCACTACACCTGGCTAATTTTTTGTATTTAGTAGAGATGGGGTCTTACCATATTGGTCAGGCTGGTCTCGAACTCCTGACCTCAGGTGATCTGCCCATCTCAGCTTCCTAGGGTGCTCAGATTACCGGCATGAGCCAATGTGCCTGGACTCGTTGAGCATCTTTGTAACAGTTATTTTAAATTCTTTTTTGGGCAGCTCATAAATCTGAATTTCTTTAGGGCTTGTTTTTGGAGTTGTATTTATTTCTTTGGTTGGGACATGTTTTACCCTTACTTTGTATGACCTATATCTTTTTTCATAGGATTTGAAAAAAACAACCACCTCTCCCAGTCTTTGTGTACTAGTTTTGTGCAAGAGAAGACGTTTACTACTCAGCTGTGCTGGAAGTTCTCTGACCTCCAAGATCTTTTCTGATCTTCTGCTTCTTTTGGTGTCTGCCTGTAGAAATGGAGCTATAATATGCTGCTCTCCTCTATTATAGGCTCCAAGCTCTGGTATCAATACCATCAGTGCTCAGAGTCTGGCAAAACCAAAACCAGTCCCTTAGGCAGCCCCAGAAAAGCCAAAACATTTTATTAAAAGTCCCCTTTTTTGCTTTCATCCACAGGAAGAAGTCCTAATAAGAAGTGAGTGTTCACCCCACCCATTCCTTCATGATATGCCATCTAGGGAAAGGACGATAAACAGGTATGCCAAATGCCATAAGTTTTTCTACCTCTTTCTCTAGAATCCTCTCTTGGTTTAACATGCTTTAACTTCTCACACAGATTTTCTTGTACTTTTTTTTTTTTTTTTCTCTTAGACAGGGTCTCATTCTGTCACCCAGGATGGAGTGCAGTGGCTTAATCATGGCTCACTGCAGTGTTGACCTCCTGGGCTCAAGCGATCCTGCTATCACAGCCTCCCAAGTAGCTGGGACTACAGGCACACGCCAGCACACCCAGCTAATTTTTTGTATATTTTGTAGAGATGGGGTTTCACCATGTTGCCCAGGCTGGACTCAAACTCTTGGGCTTAAGTGATCCACCCATCTTAGCCTCCCAAATTCTGGGATTACAGGGGTGAGCCATTGTGCCCAGCTTGTACATTATTTTTAAGTCAACATCTGTGTGGGAAAAGAAGAGCCTGCATCTTCCTAGTCTGGCCTCTTGTTGACATCACCCTATTTTAAGTAATATTCCATTTAGGATTTCACTTGTGTTTATAGATGTTAACAAAGGAAAGGTCTATGGGAAATAGACTTCATAAAATGGATTCAGCAGCTTTCTTTTTCTGTTCCTTAATTTCGTCAAAATCTGTTAGACTTGATCCATAAAAATATTTGAGGGAGAGGTTTTTGATTATTGTTTTAACTTCTATTTTTTTTCTATTTCTTACTTAGCAAATTTTGGCATGTTTCTGTTTCAAAATATTTATTTATTTAAGATTATAAGCGTTTAGTATAAAGATGTCCATAAAATTATTCTATGATGTTCAATCTTTTAATTATATCTTCTTGGTCATTCAATGTGTTTATCATTTTCATTTTCTCTCATCTTTTCATTTTGATACATAATATTTGTACATATCTATGGGCACATGTGATATTTTGTTGCATGCATAGAATATGTAATGACCAAGTCAGAGTATTTAGGGAATCTATCACCTTATTTATTATTTCTACGTGTTGAGAACATTTCAAGTCCTCTGCTATAGCTATTTTGAAATATACTGTACATTCTTATTAACTATAGACATCATATTCATATTCTGTTATTGAATGTTAGAACTCTTTTTTTTTTTTTTTTTTTTTTTGAGATGAAGTCTCCTTCTATCATCCAGGCTGGAGTGCAGTGGTGCAATCTTGGCTCACTGCAACTGCCTTCCGGGTTGAAGCGATTCTCCTGCCTCAGCCTCCTGAGTAGCTGGGATTACAGGTGCCTGCCACCACATCTGACTAATCTTCGTATTTTTAGTGGAGATGGGGTTTCACCATTCTCGCCAGGCTGGTCTTGAACTCCTGATCTCAAGTGATCCACCCACCTTGTCCTCCCAAAGTGCTGAAAATTACATGACCCACTGCACCCAGTCTATAACTTATTTCTTCTATCTAACTGTATGTTTGTACTCAATAACCAACCTCTCCTCATCCTCTACACACTCTTCCTAGCCTCTGGTGTCCATCATTCTACTCTCTACTTCCATGAGATTGACTTTTTGAGCTCCCATATATGAGAGATAACACGTGATTTTGTCTTTCTGTGCCTAGCTTACTTAACATAATGACCTGTAATTCTATTTATGTTGCTGCAAATGACATGATTTCATTCTTTTTATGACAGAATAGTATTTCATTGCATATATATTTTTTCTTTATTCATTTGACCATTGATGGACATGTAGGTTGGTTCCGCATCTTTGTTACTGTGAATAGTGCTGCAAAATAAACATGGGGTGCAGGTATCTTTTTGATAACTGATTTCTTTTCCTTTGAATAAACACCCAGTAATGGGTAGTTCTATTTTTAGTTTTTTCCAGAATATTTTCCATACTGGCTGTACTAATTTACATTCCCACCAACAGTATAAGAGTTCCCTTTTCTCCACATCCTCACCAGCATCTGTTATTTTTTGTCTCTTTGATAACAGTCATTCTGACTGGGATAAGGTGATATCTCATTGTGGTTTTGACTTACATTGTCCTGATAATTAGTTATGTTGAGTATTTTTTCATATACCTTTTGGCTATTCTTGTGTCTTCCTTTGAGAAACATCTGTTATGTCCTTTGCCCTTTTTTTCTTTGGGATGAAGTCTCATTCTGTCTCCCAGGCTGAAGTGCAGTGGTGTGATCTAGGCTCACTGCAAACTTGGCCTCCTGGGTTCAAGCAATTCTCCTGCCTCAGCCTCCTGAAGCTGGGATTACAGGCACCCATCACCATGCCAGCTATTTTTTTCTTTTTTCTTTTTTTTTTGTATTTTTGGTAGAGACGGGTTTTTGCCATGTTGGCCAGTCTGGTCTCGAACTCCTGACCTTAGGTGGTCTGCCCACCACAGCTTCCCAAAGTGCTGGGATTACAAGCATGAGCCACCGCGCCTGGCCCTTTGCCTTTTTTTTTTTTTTTTTTGACATAGAGTCTCACTCTGTCATCCAGGCTGGAGTGCAGTGGCACTATCTTGGCTCACTGCAACCTCTGCCTCCTGGGTGCAAGCAATTCTCCTGCCTCAGCCTCCCGAGTAGCTGGAATTACAGTCACACGCAACCACACCCACCTACTTTTTGTATTTTTTAGTAGAGACGGGGTTTCACCATTTGGCCAGGCTGGTCTCGAACTCCTGACCTCAAGTCATCTGCCCACCTCAGCCTCCCAAAAGTGCTAGGATTACAGGCATGAGCCACATGCTTAGCCTGCCTATTTTTTAATGGGATTTTTTTAACTGTTCACATATTTTAGTTCATTATATATTCTAAATATTACTCCCTTGTCAGATAGTTTGCAAATATTCTCTGCCATTCAACAAGTTGTCTCTTCATTTTGTAGATTGTTTCCTTTACCGTGCAGAAGCTTTTTACTTTAATATAGTCCCATTTGTCTATTTGTATTTTTGTTACTTGTGCTTTTGAGGTTTTAACTGTAAAATCATTGCCTAAAGTCCTGAAATAGTTCCCTTATATTTTACTGTAGTTATTTTACAGCTTTGGGTGTTACATTTTAGTCTTTAATCCATCTTAAGTTAATTTGTGTATGTGGTAAGATGCGGGGGTCCAGTTTTATTCTTCTGAATATGGATATCCAATATATCTAGCACCATTTATTGAAGAGATTGCCCTTTCCCCAGTATATTTTCTTGATGTCTGTTAAATCAGTTGGCTGTAAATGCATGTATTTATTTCTGGATTCTCTCTTATGTTCCTTTGGTATGTGTGTTTGTTTTTATACCAATATGCTGCTGTTGCTATAGCTTTTAATTTATTTATATTTTGATGTCAGATAGTCTGATGCCTCCAGCTTTGTTCTTTTTGCTCGGGATTGCTTTGGCTTTTCAGGCTCTTTTTTAGTTTCATGTAAATTTTAGAATTTTTCTTCTTATTTTGTGAAAATGACACTGATATTTTGACAGACATTGAATTTGTAGATTGCTTTGGGTAGTATGGTCATTTTAACAATGTTAATTGTTCTGTTCCATGAGCATGAAATGTCTTTCCATTTGTTTGCATCTTCTTCAATTTCCTTCATCAGAGTTTTATAGTTTTTCTTGTAGAGGTCTTTCATTTCGTTGGTTAAATTTATTCCTGTTTTTCTTTTTTTTTCAGTTTTTGTAAATGGCATTGCCTTCTTGATTTCTTTTTTGGTCATTATTGATGCATAGAAATGCAAACTAATTTTGGATGTTGATTTTGTATTCTGCAACTTTATTAATTTATGAGATCTCAATTTTTTTTGGTGTAGTACCCATACATGAACTGTTGTCAGTCTGATGAGATCAACGCAATATTGAGAGTAAGTGTTTAGGAACTTTTATGAAACTTTCAAGGAGTAACATCTGTTAAATCTAATAAACAATTTGGCCTTGTATTTTGCATACTTTTTCTTCAATTTTCCTAGTGCAGTTATCCCTTAGTATCTGCAGATTATTGGTTTCAGGACTCTCAAGGATAGTAAAATCTAAGGATGCTCAAGTCCCTTATATAAAATGGCATTAATATCTACATATAACCTATGCATATTCTCCTGTATACTTTAAATCAACTCTAGATTACTTATAATATCTAATATAATGTAAACGTTATATAAATAGTTGTTACATTGTATTGTTTTCTATTTGTCTTGTTTTTTACAATTTAAAAAAATTTTTCAATCTGTGGTTGGTTGAATCTGAGGACATGGAACTCATGGGTATAGAGGGCCAACTGTGATTAATTTTTCTTATATTTTTAAAAAAGTATTGGTTGGTGATGGTTTGAAAATTAAAAACAAAACACAGTTCCTTCTTGCAGATAGTCTGAGAAAAAACAGTCCAGATTATACATTGAAAAATTAATAACTTTTAGTGAGGTCTCGAGTCAATCTTTTTTTTTTTTTTTTCATTTTTCTTTTTCACTTAGAGTTCATGAATTAGAGCTCACTAATTAATTTTCAGCTGATATTCTTTGCTTGTGTTTTCACTCTGAGAAGTTACTGTTTTACCAGTCAGGTTAGAAGTAATGCAGTAAGTTCAGTAGAAAAACAAGTAATAATAGATCTAATTAGTGAGACTGTACTGTGCAACCGACTCTGTATAGAGAAAAACAACCGATTACGTAGATATTTTTATTCCCATTTTAGAGATGAGAAACAACTTAACCACAGCACAGAGCAACTGTAGTGACAGAACCGGGATTCCGACGCAGGTTTGTCTGGTTCCAAAGTCTCTACACCTTTACTACACTGTTCTTTATTAATCACTAGATAGAACCATACAAATATTGTTATATCAGGCAGAAGATTTCGAGGGTTCTATTAACACAGTGCTAGGAATGAACTGGGTGGAAGAAAGTATATGGGTCTTCCATTCAAGGGTTCATCAGTGTTCACCATACTTAGGAAGTTTAAGTCAAAGTAGCTGACAATGAGTTAGCATTTTGGAAGACAGGTAGAGATGGTGAAGAAATAAGGAAATTCTTCTATGAGTCATTATAGATATTTAAGCTTGTTAAAAAATGTTTTTGACTACCTACTCCTTTTGCCTACAGAGTACAGTTAAGATCTCTTAAAAATTATGGAAATAAAAACAATCGGTCGCTGCCTGTCCTCGCCAAACTGAAAAAAGGAACAGAACAGCTAAGCCTTTTGTGCTTAAACACATACTCATCAGTAACTACTTTAGCTCCTACAACTAAGCTAGGTTGTTCTTCTGGGGAATGTACTTGCAAGTTAATATTGCACTGCAAGTATAAGGTTTTTTTAAAGACATCAGTTGTACGTTATAAATTAAATCCAGTTTAAATCAATATGATTCTATTTATCCTAGCAAGGAAGTTTTTTTCTTTTTAAGGATCGTCTGATTTTTTTTTTTTACAGTAATAATCTTTGCATAATTTTACACCCCATACATGAGATGATTGGGATTCAATCTCAATCAGAAAAATCCCTTTATGGTGTCCTTCTTACGTCCTCTGTAACAGAAAAATCCTAGCAGAAGCATTTCCTCTTTACCCAGTTCCTGTTCTCTTATCACAGTTCTATTCCTCCACATTCCCTTCCTGCTAGGCACGGGAATTTGAAAGGGCATGGAAACACTGGTAAAAGTTTGTCTTCTACTTGGGTAATCCAATACCACCGCATCCAGTAGTATATAATTCTTTTTGCATGTATATCAGTTTCCTCCCCAATCCCTCTTCCATACCTCTTTCTCACTTTTCTCTCATTATCCTGTCCTCTTGTTTTCCTTGACCTCCACATTCCTGTCTCAATCATCCTCCTGGCCTCAGGTCCTTATCTCTTTCCTGATACCCTTCTGCTTAGTGTTCCCTCATTCCTCTTACACCTAGGATTATCTCCTCCTTCCCTAAGGGTCTGGTCCTTCATCCCTCCCGCTTCACCAGACCCTCTCACTCTGGGAGGCGCCACCTCCCTTTCCCCAAGACCAGAGGTCGCGCGGCCGGACACAGCTAGCACTGCGCGTCGGTGGCGACATCTGAGCGGGCGCAGTGGGGTCTTCCCGCGGCCCAGCAGCCTACGGGCGCGGTGCACTCTGGGGGAACATGGCCGCTTCCGGTCTCCCTCCCGGGCCGGCGCTGGCCTGACTGCGGCCCCTGCCCGCAGCACTCCGCCCTCTGCTTCTCCCGCCCTGTGGCCGCGAAGACCGCTTCAGCCTTTCCCTCTGCTGCCCCTGCCGCGCCATGGAGAAGAGCTCGAGCTGCGAGAGTCTTGGCTCCCAGCCGGCGGCGGCTCGGCCGCCCAGCGTGGACTCCTTGTCCAGGTAACCAGGACGCCCAGGGCCCCGCCCAGCGTCCGAAGGGGATGGAGAGGGGCCGGGGACCCACTGGATTGTTGTCCCGATTCGCGGATTCTGGTTTCTGAAGGCTGCACCGAAATTCCTTCCCCGGGACTTGGGAACCACTTCTGCCTCCCTCTCTGGGGCGTGGAGGCTGAGGAAAAGGAGGTTAAAACTCGCTGCTTCTTTATCGATTCCTCCACCTTTCATATTCCGATCTCTTTTTCTCCCCAAAGGAGGGGGCCCCAGTTAATTACTTTCTCCTGTCTCTCATTCCCTCTCAAACCTTTTTTAAGACAGTTCCCCCCGCCCCCATTCTTTTCCCCACATTTCCTGTCTTTCTCTATCACTTTTTCCAAAACCATCCTTCAGTCAATCTTTCTTCCTCCACCCTTTCTTGTGTCTTTGGGTTTTGGATTCTTGCCCAAGCCTTTTCTCTCTTTTCATGGCTTCACTTTCTTAATTTCTTTCATGCTTTTCTCTACACTCTGATTTTCTTTTCGCCTCTCCTTTTGCTTAAATATGTAAATAAAAATGTCTCCTGTGCTTCTCTTTTCTAAATCTTCCAGCTGAAAGTCAGTATCAAGGAATCTGAGTGATTTTTATCCCCAGTGATAGGTGTAAGAAAACAAAATGAGTGGTAGTTTTCTTCCTTCTTGGGCTACTGGTTCTCCAGGTTGTCATTTATCTTGTAACAGATGGGAATTTTATCCTGGAATTTTGAGGAGGACTTTATGCAGCTTTGCGGAGAGCTTTTATGAATATTAACTAGACGCGTTTTGGATGCGGTCTTTTTCTTTGATTTTTAAAATAATGATTTAAAATTTTATTAAAAAATAAGACCTGTATTTGCTTTTTATGCAGCCATGATGAAATCTGGTTCTTTTCCACTGAATAATAGTCTAATTGTTATTAGAGAGTTATTCGATAACTGCTGTGTGAAGACACAATTTTCATTTTCTCCTCGAATCAAGTGAAGTGGCTCTATTATAATTCATTTTGGATTCTGCTAAATATGGGTAGTTATTGCCTTTTTTCCTATTGGTGTTCAGTACCTCATTGGGGAACCACTGTCTGATCCCATCATTCTAAATCTCTATATGCATTCATAGCTCCCTGCCCAGTCGTTTTTCAGAGTCCTTAATAAGTACACTATAATTGTTGGCTTAAAGTGCCTTTTCTACCAGGCTATAAGCTATTGTACTTGAGGGCAATCTTAATCATCTTCGTATCTCCAGCACTTAACATAGTCTCAGCCTGTGATAGGTGCTCACTACGTTCATTTTTTTGAATTTGTAGCCTGAATTATCCACGAGAGGAGTTTTCTTTGCAGTTTGATTATATATATTGCACGTTTAAATCAAGTATTTTTTGAATTTTGTATTGCTTTGAAATGTAGAAAGCTGAGGATTAACATGTTTAGTTGTAAAATTCATTCAGAAAACAGGTTGGAAAATTCTAATTTTATGGGAAAGTTACAAATGACAACTATGCCTCAGAATAGAATAAGAGGCAACCAGTACTCTCATCCGAGGCAGAGTCAGAACCACATGAAGCAGCATAGTATGTTAGAAAGAAGGAAGTACTGGAAGTTAGGAAGCTCCCATGCTGAAGTCTCTGGCTGAGCTAGCTCTTTGGTCTTTATCGTTTAACCTTTTTAGTCGACGGTTTTCTCATCTTTTAAAATAAGAAGCTTAATCTAGAAAATCTGTAAGGTCCCTTGGAACTCTAAAATTGTCATTTTTTAAATGTTAATGACAATACTAAGATAAATGCATTGGTATTAATTTTAAAGATAATTCCTTTGCAAATAACCTGTTTTGGATATTCGCAATTACGCTAAATAAGTGTCTTTTATTATCACAAACTAATATTTCTAACGGTGCCACTTTAACATATTTATTTCCTAAAAAAGAAAGCCCAGCAAATTTAAAGTTTATGAACTTCTTTATAAAAAAGTATTTACTGACATGAATTTTAGAAAATTAAGTACTCCTCGAGAGAATTGTGATTATAGATTAGTCTCATCCTCTCTGGACAAAAATATAAGTATGATTCCTGTTTTCCATGAGAGAATGCCAGCTTTCATTACTCCCCTCTGGAAGACAGAAAAGTAGTATTTACTTAATGTCTACCGTATGGAAGTTTCCCTGCTAAATTCTACGTATCTTTTATTTCATTAATCATCATACCTGTTTGTGGCACTCTCTTTAATCAACAGTATGTAACAGATACATTATAGACACTAGTTAGAAAGCTTAATTTTAAACAATCTAGGCTAACACTTCTTCGCAGTTGATTCTAATACATTGCCAGTGTGGAAAACTTAATCTAGGCTAACACTTCATCTCAGGTGATTCTAATACATTGCTAATGTGGAAAACTTAATCTAGGCTAACATTTCATCGCAGGTGATTCTAATACATTGCCAGTGTGGAAAACTTAATCTAGGCTCACACTTTATTGCAGGTGATTCTAATACATTGCCAGTGTGGAAAACTTAATCTAGGCTAACACTTCATCGCAGGTGATTCTAATACATTGCCAGTGTGGACTGCTGTGGTCTCGTAGCTGTGTTAAGTGTCTATCTAGATTGTTTTTTTGTTACATTAGCCTTCGACAAAGCAAAATTATTGCTGTTTGGCCTATATTATCTCAGGTTTTGCAGAAATGATGCCCTTAAATTGTAGTTTATTTTTATGCTTTCTGTTTTTACACAGAGGCCTAATTGGGAAACTGCCTTGGGAATTTGTTTTGATATCTCTGGCAAAATAGTAGTTAATATTGTTAAATGTGTCACAGAATGTCTTTCACCCATAGACTGACATAAATTTCTGCTGAATTTAGCTACAAGGAAAATTATTTATAGAAAAAATTATGTACGCTCCTTGTTTGTTAGTAAATGCTAACTATGTAACTGCATCTTTCTCTTTAGCTTAGTAAAACACTTTAGTCAAATTTATATCTGAAGGTGGAAATATACTCATCTCTAATTTCTTTAAGTACTTTTATTATTACATGAACTCAAGTTAAATATGTGTTGCATTTAAATGTATTGATTAGATGTTTTAAGCCCTTTTGGGAAGTAGGAAGAATAATACACTAATCCATGTGGTTGCCCATTGTTTTTTGAAAATGACATACTTGGCCGGGTGCCGTGGCTCATGCCTGTAATCCCAGCACTTTGGGAGGCCAGGGTGGGAGGATCACTTGAGCCCAGGGGTTTGAGACCAGCCTGGGCAACATAGTGAGACCCCGTCTCTAAAAAAGAAAAACAAAAACAAAAAAAAATAAAAAATAAACAAAAATTGTTAAAATAAGTAAAAATATTTAAAATGAAAATGGGGTACTCCATTGAAGTTGGATGAAAGGCCATTGTGCTATCTGTAGTTCACAATAAACATATAATGGGTCATACTAAGTATCTGTAGTCATTTCAGAGTTGCTCTTGTCTCCAGTTATGCCTTCTAGGTCATCATAGGCCTGATACCTTTGCCCACAAGCGGGCAATTTCATTCTTCATATGATATCCAGATAGTAGTTTCCTAACCAGCTATAGTTATGTCATCCTGCATCTTTAAAAAAAAAAAAAAAGTAATTGTCAGCTGGGTGTGGTGGCACATGCCTGTAATCCTAGCTACTTGGGAGGCTGAGGTACCAGAATTGCTTGAACCTGGAGGCCGAGGTTGCAGTGAGCCAAGAATGCGCCACTGCACTCCAGAGTGAGCAACAGAGTGAGACTCCATCTCAAAAGAAAAAAAATAAAAAATAAACAAAAAACAGTAGTTGTCTTTGGTGAGTCCTGCTTAATATTGCCATACTTCAGTAAACTGTTCAGCAACTCTTGTATATCTTGCTGTTGGCCATTCTTCATGTATGTCTAGCCTCACAGAAAGAGAGCGGGGGTTGTGGAAAAATTCACTAGCATCCTGATAATCTAGTTATGTTCTGTAATTTTATTCTTGTTGGGTGTGGTCTGATTCTTGATATAAGTATGACTTTATAGGTAAAACATATAGGTAAAATAATATACTATATAGGTAAAATAATACTGTAGGTCAGATGTGATAATAAGAGTAGTCCTGAGTCTCAGAACTGTAATGAGTTACACAGCAGAATTTGACATTATATTGGTAATAATCTGCCATCTTAGTCTGGTTTTCCATTTTTCAGTTTATACACTAGTATAAAATGCACTGCTTTAGTGGGTTTCTTTGATTAGTTTGTATTATGCATAATCAAATGGTAAGCTATCCAGTGCCAAATAGGTGCTCAGTGAACATCTAAATGAAAGAATGTTGACAGAATGTTCACCACTGGTCTTGTTTGTTGTTCCCATTCAAAGGATTAAAAAGGATTCCTTCTGTTGAATTTGGCCTGAACACTTGCAATTTCAGGTCTAAGTTGTAGTTATTTTTATGGGAGACTCTGGACATCTTGAGCTGATTTTACTGGCTGTATTATCTGTTCTGTGCCCAGTCCCATACATAATGAGGTTATTATGTCCTCTTCAACTACCTATTTATCTATCTGCTACTCTTGTTTACTTTTGCCCCTTTTGCTCTAACTTGTGTTGTTAGTCGTTTTATTTAATGTGTATTCTTGTCATCCTTCATATACCCTCAGGCTTTAGTTATTCTGGGTACCATACTTGTTTATCCCAGATTATTTTGGTTTTATCAATTTCTAGTATATAATTTCATTAGCATTGATGAGCATCTTATGTTTACATTTAACTTCCATTAAAAAAATCAAAGGGGAGGTACACATACTCAAAGTAGTTCTCAACTGATTGCATTTCTAAATTGCATGCCTGCCTTAAAATTATCATTTGAAAACAGCAATTCCTGGATTTCTGTTTCCATGGATTTTTATTATACTTACAGCCTGAAGAAGTAGAAGAGTTTCCTAGATTTCTAAAACACATTTTGTTGCAAGCTCTCATCTTTAGGTTTAGCCTCAAGGTCACTTAAGAGTGATGTGTTGGAGGCCAGGTGCAGTAGCTAATGCCTGTAATCCTAGCAGTTTGGGAGGCTGAGCAGTTTGGGATGGCTTGAGCCCAGGAATTCCAGACCAGCCTGGGTCACATGGCAGAAAACTGTCTCTGCAAAAAAATAAAAAGTTAGCTGGGCATGGTAGTGCATGCCTGTAGTCCCAGATACTTGGGAGGCTGGTGTGAGAGGATCACCTGCGCCTGGGAATGTTGAGGCTGCAGTGGGTTGTGATGGTGCCACTGTATTCTGACCTGGGCAAGACAGTGAGACCCTGTCTCAAGAAAAAAAGGGATGGTAGGAAAGATGCTTTTATGTTGTTTTTCTAGTAGTGGTGATGGATTTGTGTACAATCACACATTTTTACCCATTCCCTTTGTCACTCTTGGCATGTCTTCTGAGACAGCTGGCAAGATTAGAGGTAGAAATTATAGCTGTAAAACAGAATAAAGCTACCAGATTGAACCTACAACCTTGGCATTATTAGTAGCACCTTGCATCAAACATTGAGCATATCAGACTAAAAATGACTTATTTTGGATTTCATTAATTAAAAACCCTCAAAGAACTAAGTTCTCTTAGATAAGAACCAATATGGGTCTGAAATATGTAATTATGTAGCTTTTCAGAAAGGACATATTTAAAGAATGCAAGTTGATAGTGAACCTGAGGCTGGGTCCCGTATATATCTGTATTTTTCCTTTTTATGCTATTATCAATAATTTCCTATTAGTGTAGATCAGTAGTTCCCAAAGTTTGATCTCCAGGCCAGTAGCATCAGTATCTCTTTGGGATTTGTTAAAAATGCAAATTCTTGGGGCCTACCTTGGACCTAACTGAATTAAAATTTTAGGGGTGGAGCCCAGCTGTTGGTGTTTTAGCAAGGTTTCCAGGTGATCCTGATGGACGCTACAGTTTGAGAACCACTGCCTTGGATCTTTTGCCAGTTGGTGCCTTTTGTAATGCAATCAACGTTATTTAAAACTAAGTTAGGGTCTATGGTAGAGGTACTGTGAAACTATTACTTGAAAGCATTTTTGTAATAAATGTTGACTAAAGTAGTAAAAGGTAAAAGTCATCTCTGGTCGATTTATTAGATTTGATTTCTAGTAAACTTCCTAAGGCATTTTTCTTTCTCAGTCATGAGTAACACGAAACAAGAATATGTGTTTTAGGCTTTTTCTTAAAAATAGATTCTTAGTGAGAAAGATTAGTGGAAACAAGCGTTTAAAAAAGGTACAGTTGACCCTCAAACCACATGGGTGTGAACCGTTCAGATCCACTTTTATGTGGATTTTCTCCTGCCTCTGCCACTCCTGACACAGCAAGACCAACCCTTCCTCTTCCTCCTCAGCATGTGCAATGTGATGAGGATAACAAACTTTATGATGACTCACTTCCACTTAATGGGTAGTAAATATATTTTATTTTTCTTGTGATTGTCTTAATAACATTTTTTTTTTCATTGTTAGAGTTCGGTTTATTGGCGTGCAGCCTGAAATATGTTTTGATGGGCTGTTTATGTTATCAGTAAAGCTTCCAGTCAACAGTAGTCTATTGGTAGTTAAGTCTAGGGAGTAGTTTGGGGAGTCAGAATTATATGCGGATTTTCAACTGCATTGAAGGTCAGCACCCCAACTCCTATGTTGTTCAAGGGTCAACTGTATTATGAAGAAATAATTCCAGGAGGCCATCACTTGAACCCATAAAGTTTGGATTATGCCCAAGGGAAGGAGACAACCTGGATACAGATGACCAGAAAGCAGTAAGTTTATTTTGGAAAGCTTCCAAGTTAATGCTATTGTATTCAAAATCACCAGAGCCAAAGATTGCATGTGATTCAGGATTTGAGTAATGGAAATTCTCCAGATTTTAGTGTGGAATATTTTTCCTTTGTAAGGAGGATGGTTTTGCATATGTAAAGTACTTGCTATCTTTGTGTCTACTGTATGATTTAGTTAAATTGGTAGATAATAATTAAACACTATTAGAGGTGATAGTCAAGGATAGGCAGTGATTTTAAAAACCGCTTTCCACAGGAAGTCAAGTTAAAAACGGAACTGTTTAAAAAGATAAGGTTGGTACTAGATTATAAAAATAAAAAGGACTAGGAAAGATGCCTTCTTGAAAATAATAACTTCAGTTCCCTTTCCTGTAGCTTTATTACGCAAAACTAGTTATACCTGTCCCTCCTAATATGTTTCTATATAGGTACCAATGTTGTCTTTAATATAAACTGTTAATAAGCAAGCTTCATAATTCTTCCCTTCCCCAAGTACATAGGACCTGTGGCCTTAATCACTGGTGAATATTCATTCTTTCAAAGATTCTTACTTTGTATGAATAACTCTTGGTCTCTTTAAATATTTTTAGTCTAGAGTAAATAAGAGCAGATGCTGTGTATTAAATATATTAAAAATTAGCTGCAAAATATATTTTAAAAATTTAAACACATTTGGAAAATTCTTTTTTCTTTTTTTTAAGTTATGCTTTAGGCTTAGCAGCACATAACAGAAAATCCAAACTGACAGTAGCTTAATATAAGAGATGTTAAATTTTTTGTTTCCACATGAAAGCCTGGAGATAGTCAATACAGATCTAATATGGTGGATCTGAAGTATCAAGGACCCAGATTGTCTTACATTCCAGGGTTACCTCATGAACCAAAATTATTGTTGGAACTCTAGCTATTATATCTTCAGGAGGAAGGGAAGAAGAAGACCATACTCTCTCTCTTTAAAGGATACTTTTTTGGCAGTCACATGTCTTGTTTTTAACCTTACATCCAGTTGGCTAGAACATGGTCCCATGGCCATACATAGGTAAACGAGAGGCTAGGATAGGCAGTCTCTTCTGTGAGGCCTTTGTGCTGAGCTAAATTTGGAGGTTCTGTCACTGAGGAATAGGAAAGAATGGGTATTGGAGTCATAGCAGCTTTTCCCCTTGTGTACAAATGAATCATTTAAAAGAAAGAAAGACATTTTCCACCTAAATTCTGCAATATTTCACTTATGCCAGAGACACCCTTAGAGTTGCAAATGCAGTTACCAAAATAGGAAACACACTGAAAGAGAGGAGGTAATATATTGTTGCAGACCAAAGAAGAGAACTGTGGCTTGGAGCACTCTGAACTCTTGAGTTTAGGTTTCTGTTTTTTTGTGTCTTGTCTTGGGTTAGATTTTTATAATCTTAGTCTGGAACCATAAAATGAAAGTGATGCATTTAATAATGCAAGATCATTAAGTGATGGGGAAATAGAAATCAAATGAAGAATGGGTTGATGTGCTGTTTTATATTTCACTTGAAGAGCTCAAGGAATTGCATGGTAAAGTAGTAGTGGTAATGACGTTGATAGTCTACTCTGCTTACTTCCAGTTTGACGTCCATTTCCAAGCCATGTATCCATGTATTTTATCCTATTCCTGAATGTTGCATCAGGTTCTACTTAGGTATTTTCTATCATTTTAGTTGTAAGGATGTGGTTTCCATAAGGGAAGGAAATCTGACCATTTTAGTTTATGAATGCTTTTGCCAATATTCAGTTTGTTTTTATATCCTTGACCTAAACATTTTATTAAAAATCCAGAGACATCTGTGTCTTATATATTCTTTTGTCACCTAACTTAAATATTAATATTTTAAGCATATAATTTCAAACCTAAGGAGTTTAATAATTTGGAAGTGAATAGAAGAACATATGTATGTAAGTCTCCTCTGGATTGATAAAACATTTATTCATCAGGCTCCGAGGATTTAATAGGCATTAAGTCAGAAATATATCCATTTCTCTTCTTGGCAGAATTGCTTTTACTGATAGCAGCAAATGAGCAGTTGCTGAGGTAGGGAGGAGGCCTTGTCTGGAGGTTATGCATTAGCAAAAGGGAAAATAACTGGCTGATGATGGGCTGGTGATTACAAGCCTTAATATTCTTGAGCTGAGCCAAGAAGCCCAGCAAAGCTCAACAATAAAATTTTGTATAATACAGATGTTCTCTGTTAACAATATTAGATAAAATTCTTCTATTATAAGCAAAGGCATTGCCTCAAAATGGAAATACCCAAGACAAGCCTTGCTTTCCTAGTGGTAGACAGTTATAGCAATAAATTAGTAGTATTAATATTAAACACAACAATAATAATATAAATAGCACAACATTTATTGCATGCTTACTATGCTGGGCATGGTGCTACATTTCTTCTATGCATTTTCTCATATAATCCTCATAACTGTATAAAGTAGAGAATGTTAATGTTTCCATTTTACAGAGAAGAAAACAGAAGATTAGAGAGGGCACCTTGACATGTGAATTCAAGTCCATTTGACTTCAGGGTCTGTGCTCTAAAGAACACACATGCCTGAAGATCCAGTGCCCCAGGTGCAGACCAAAGCTTTGTAGTTAGAGGGCAGTCCCAGGGCAGGTTGATTGGGTGGTAGTGATGAGGACACAAGTTTCCTTGACCTGCTATTTTGCTGGAGAAGGATAAAGATACACTATACATTGACCAAGTGAGAGTGTTCATATTTGGAGAGAATTTTCTTTACCTTTGAATGTTTTTTTTTCCTTCTGATAGAAAATAGAATGATTTTTTTTCTTTGCCTGATGATTAAGAGGATAGTATCATTTCATTCATTACCTGATGATTAAGAGGGTAGTATCGGTAGTATCATTTCATTAAAAATAACAGTTTTACATTTTGAAGACCATATAAAGTATGAAGCAGGTAATTGCCAAAGCCTCCTCCCCACCAATCCCTGCCCTGCAGGCTTTGCACAATGATTTAGAATTCTTTAGGGTTCCTTAAATTTCTGAATTCCCCTAAGTTCCTTTGTGTTTGTTTACAGTTAATGTGTTAAGAGCCATTGACATTTGAAGATCATCAGAAGTGAAGATAAAACATCTCAAAAATTATAATGTAAGTGAATGGTAAAATGCAGATATAAAAATAGACAAAAGTTAATATTGCCAGCAATATTTCTGGATTATTTATTGTCCGAAATGAAATTTGCACATATGAGTAACCAGTAACTTCAAACTTTCCATTTCCAAGTCCCTGTCCTTAAAATTCTGTGTTCTCTTCTACTTGGGGAAAACAGTCACTAAGTTTTAGTCATCCAGTAATTTTCCATTAGAATTCTTTTGGCATCCATGTTCTGTTTTCTTCCTTTTCTTCCTTAGCACTTTGCAGTTTGACTTGAGAAGCGGATGACAAGAATTCATATTATATGCAAAATGTTACAGATACTAAGGTCTTTGCTTTCCAGCTATTGATGAGTGTTGTGTATATTATTCAAGTGTAATTTTACTACTGTTTTGTATGTTTCTTAGCCAAAAATATGACCAGTTAGCTAGCCACCTGCCTTCCTCCCCTTTCCCTCTTCTTTCTTTCTTTTTTTCCCTGCCTCTTTCCCTTCCTTTCTTTCTGTAAATAATTGTTTAACATTTACTGTACCCTACACACTGTGCTAGATTCTGAATTCCAAAAAGCTTGGTGCTGAAATGAATTATATCTTTTTATACTCTTAGAGGGATTAGAGATCATCCAATTAGTGTTTTTCAGCTGTGGCTGAGGACCACCTGTATATTTCAGTCAACTGTGAACTTGGTGAACACTTAACTTCCTAGGTTTCAGTGTGGACATTCTGAATCACTGAGGTGACGTTAGGAATCGGCATTTAACTGTTGGAGAACCACCGATCCAGATGCATTTGGATGCTAGTCTAGTTTCAAAAGTTTTCAGATGTGGAAATAGATCTAGAGAACTCTTAATAATTTACTCCAAAGCACAATAAATGTTAAGAGGGCCAGGAAAGGTGGTGGTTTTCCTCTGAGGTTACAGAACTATTGAGTGTCAGAGATGATCTCCTAAATCCCAGTTCTAGACTTTACCATGTAGCATCATGATTTTTTTTGCAGGGCCGTATAGCTTCACTGTGTTTCATGTCTGTAGAACCCTCTGCTTATACCATGTATAAGATTATAACCAATCCATCACTGTTCCTGAAAAAATAAGAGGACATATGGGTTATGTAAATGAAAAACGTACTGTTTCTTCATTTTTAGTCAGATTTGTGACTCATTCTGGTTTTGAAATCATTGGATGATAGACTTGAAGGAAAGAAAAACCATTTTTTTTCTATCCATGATATTATTCCTACCTGGATTTAAGTTTTATGCTTACGAAAATGAGGATCTGATTTCATTTTTTGAATGAAATAGTAGGTACAAATTTTATAGTGTTTTGCAAACAGTAGGTGCTTGATAAGCTATACTATGAGCAGTTTACTATTAAAACTTTTCTTCCTTTGGATTCTGTGAAGTATGCTAGTTAGGAGTGATTTTATTTGCTTTGTACAGAATCTGATGCTTTATATACCAACCCAGAAACTTTAAATAATTGAAATAATTTTACTGTATTTATAATACTATATTTTATAGTTGGTATTCATAAGATCTCTGAGGGACTGAAATTTATAAAGTATTTTTGAACTATAAGAGGTTTAATTTTAGTATAGAGTATATTTTATATTGTATTGTGTATAATATATTGATAGTTACTGATTTGTCACTTTATATTAGTAAATCTCATTTATCTTAATTTTGGAAATACTCTGTAATTCTCAAATTACTGGGAAGTTTAATGATGCAGTGCCTTTTTTTAATATTTCAAGGCACATTTTAATTATATGATTTTTTAAAAAAATCATTTTAAAATAGCCTATTGATTTCTAAAAAATTTATTATATTTTTCAATTATAAATTTTCTTTTCATTAAAAATTTTTTTGTTCTTTTCATAACCATGGAATCAAAATTGTACATATAATAGCTCTAGAAAGGAACTTTATCTGTTATGTGGTTTTCTAGTTTATGATTTCTAACAACTAATCTGGTAAATAGGGAAGAGTATTCAAAATTAGGGAGAGATGTCCTTGGCGGGCATGGATCACTGAGTAATGTCAATATTTTGATTTTTAGCTTAACCTTTCTGGACTACAAAGAGAAAGACGTTGAATGCTCTACCTTTCCTACTGAGAGTTTTAGCTTAGTAACTGGAAAAAAAAAAAAACAAAACCCCACCTGTGTTAACTTCATTTATATGACTTAAAAGTTTGTGGAGAAAAGTTGTATCTCATTACATTGAAAGGATAGTGAAAGATTAATTGTATAATAATCAGTTTTGCTTGTCTTGGAAAAACAAAATATATCTATCTAGATAGCAAAAATAATGGATATGACTTTTAATTTAATGAATTCAGGTTTGCAAGGTGGGATGAGAAAATTACATGACAGATGATTTTTCAAGACAAATTTCCATGTTTTCTATGCTTGTCCAAGTAAAATTGTTGAGCGAGTGTTTAGGGAATACATCACCTTCTCTCTCTTAGTGTTTCTGCCTATATACTTGAGTTTGGGATGGAAGGGTTAATTTCAGAGTTCTAATAATCTGACCAGTTTTCAGTTTAGTTTGAGTCTTCTCTCAGTTAAGTGATATTTAAATAACTTTTTCCCTCTAGGCTACTTATAAATCTGTGTGTTTTCATTTGAGCTATCATCTGAATTTGAATTGGAGGTTTTTGAAGAGATTCTGAGAAGCTCCTTAAACGGGATGCTGTGGCTGTGGGATTGGTGCTGGAATTCAAGGTCCTTCCTGCCCTCCAGTCCTCACCCCTGTCTCCCAGGGACGCATTCATTTTGAGCAGAACACTTTGGCTTTCACCTCTTTATTTATTTAAATTTCCCGATAAGTTCTTTGAAGAAACAATACTCTGGAGAAAAAACAGACCTATGTAAACCGTTTTCTATACAAACTGGTTGTTCGGACTCTGCTGCATTATGAAATCATATACCTGTGTTTTATTTTGGGAAATGTAATTGATAGACGTGGAAATAAATTGTTAACTGTGTCCAGGGTCACATGTACCTCAAAACCTTGGGATTTTCCAAACTAAGTGCCAACATGCACCAGTTGGAAGGCTGTCCCAGAGCTCAAATCCCCTTTGTTTCTCCGAAGAATACAAGTTGTCTCTCATGCCATGATGATCATTTATATAATCTTTTTTATCTTATGAATTGGTTAAGTTTAATGCAGGGTTCTGGTTTAGCATTTTTAAACATAATTAAAAATTGTAAATTAATTTGTTTTGCGGGGATTGTTTTTCTGTTTTGAGAATCCTGCAAATATTCTGACAATAAGTCTTTTGTGTCTCAAATGTTTTATACACACTGCAGGCCTTTTATTATTTTTTTTTAATAAAATCTTCAACAGAATGACTAATAGAGCATGAACAGTGCTTATGACACTATAGTGCATTGTGTAAGTATTGAGAGCAAAATTTGCATTCCTAGAAAAGCTTGTTCACGATCAGAATATAGAAGGCATTCTTTAATGTTCTTGGGCAAACATGCTGTGTATGTGCTCAGGACATTACTTACAAGAAAATAACTTTTTAAAAAGAACCTTTTCTTTCTACGGAATATTGAAGAAAAATTGAACTGGCAGCAAGAGTGAAACAGTTTAAGGCAAGTGGTTTAGATCTTATTGTAATGACTATGGTCAGTAGAAATACAGCTTCTCCTAAATCCTCTAGAGGCATTTGTTTACTAGGATATATGAAAAGATAGATGACTTGAAGTTTCCAGGTTGTTTTCACTTAAAGTATATACTGCTGTTATGTTTATCTGCATCCTTAATTTTCAGAAATGCTTTTTCAATTTTTCAAGAAATACTTTTGTTGAATTATATTAGATTCTGTTCATTACTGTGAAGTACTTTCAGGTGTTGCTGTGATTGACAATAAAGTAATGATAATTCCATTAACAGTCTGGCAAATCAGGGTGCCAGAAAGGGTCAATACTTTTCTAACAGTTACACTGAAAAATACTGGTGGTGAAATTGGTTTTGTGATTGAAGTTTTGGGTCTGTCTTCTGATTGAATATATTTAAAAAATCACATAGGTTGTGTGTGTGTGTGTGTGTGTGTTCCTATATATATATTTAAAAAAATTTCTCCCCAGTATTTATGCTTTGTATTATGTGATTCATCAGTTAACTAAAACTTGTAAGTTTAAAAGTATGTATATTTAATTTTCCTAGTGCACATGAAGACATTTTACATTACAGAGCTGAATGAAAAGTACTTTTAGGGCCTAGTGCTTTGCTTAATTTTAATTTAATTAGTGGATACCTTTTTAAAAATGGACTTCCTATTCTGTTCTTGTATTTCCACAATGCTATTTGTTGAACAGTTTCTACCAGTTCAGTATTTAACACTAAGTACTTTCTACAGATCTTGCTTTTTGATCCTTCTTTAAAGATTTTGATCCTTATTGCAAGATTTTGTAACGTATCATTATCATTTTGTAAATAGAGAACTCTATCCCCAGTATTTAGTACATTGATGATATCAGTAAATGTTTGTGGAATGGAGGGGAGGTTAAAAAAAAAAAAAAAAAAAAAAGGAGACTTAGGAAGTTCCTGCTCTGGAGAGGACAGGAGGGAAGATGGCTGAGGCCTTTAGTTGGAGGTAGAAGACCTTAGTCTCCATCCTTCCGAGGAAGCTAAGGTGGTGGTTTGAGGTGTGGCATATTTGGATGGGATAAGTGAACCCCTGCTATCTGGAGAAAGCTTTTTCTGCCTTTGCAGCATTAAAAGGGATTATAAGTCCAGAGTTTGAGTCAAAATATACTTCTGTAGTAGGTACCAAACTTCATTTGTTTAGACATAATTTTAATTTGAAAGTTTCTTAGGAATATTTGTAACTAAAAACAAAATCTAAATGAAACAGCAGCAAAAAAATAAACAAGTGACGAGAGCTTTGTCTTATTTATTGATTTTATTTTGAAAAGCATAGAGAGAGTAATTTTACCCCCTACCAATAATTAGTTTGTATAACTTTGTTCACCTAAATGCTACACTTTGAAATGGTGGAACTTTCGAGACCAAAAGGGTAGAGCATTGCTTTGAAGAATAGTGTAACAAAGGAAAAAAAAAATCCTTTGTTATAATAACAGCAGAGAAAAAAATGTGTGGGAATGACTAAGAATCAGCTGATGGGATTACTGTTTTGATCTTGTGGTGGAAAGAAAACTCTCTCTGGCTGAGTTGGTGGCAGGCCTGTTAGAAAACCAAGGCAGACTAGTGCTGTATTGTATTATTCTGTTGCTATAAACCTAAGTCCTATTATTTCATAGGCATGTGTATATGTGCATATTCCAGAGTTTTGGTTATACTCTGATAAGTTTTGTTGTTTTTGAGAAAATATTTTCTTTATCACCACTTCATTAATTTCTAAGGGTTTCAGTTTCAATCTGCATATAGGTAGCCCCTTCACAGCACCATTAATTGAATAGAGTCCTTACCCCGATGCTTGCATTTGTCAACTTTGTCAAAGATCAGATGGTTGTAGGAAGGCAGCGTTATTTCAGGGCTCTCTATTCTGTTCCATTGGTCTGTGTGTCTGTTGTTTTTGTACCAGTACCATGCTGTTTTCGTTATTGTAGCCTTGTAGTATAGTTTGAAGTTGGGCAATGTGATGCCTCCAAATTTGTTCTTTTTACTTAGAATTGCTGTGGCCATTTGGGCTTCTTTTTGATTCCGGATGGATTTTAGAGTAGTTTTTTTTCTAATTTTGTGAAGAATATCATTGGTAATTTGGTACGAATAGCATTGAATCTGTAAATTGCTTAGGGTAGTATAGTCATTTTAACAATATTGATTCTTCGTATCCATGAGCATGGAATGTGTTTCAATTTGATGCATCATCTTTGATTTCTTTCAGTAGTGTTTTGTAATTCTTATTGTACAGATCTTTCACTTTTCTGGTTACCTGTATTCCTAGGTATTTCATTTTTTTGTAGGTATGAATGAGATTGCATCCTTGATTTAGCACTCAGCTTGGATTTTGTGTATAGAAATATTACTGACGTTCGTACATTGATTTTGTATCCTGAAACTTTGCTGAAGCTGTTTATCAGATCTAGTAGCTTTTGGGCAGAGACTGTTGGGTTTACTAGGTATAAAATATATTATCTGCAAACAGATAGTTTGACTTTCTCCCTTTTTATTTGGATGCTTTTTATTTCTTTCTCTTGCCTAATTTCTCTTGCTAGGACTTACAGTGTTATGTTGAATATGAGTGGTGAGAGGGGGCATTCTTGTCTTTTTCTTTTTCTTAAGGGGAGTGCTTCCAGCTTTTACCCATTCAGTGTGATGTTGGCTGTAGCTGTTATTATTTTGAGGTATGTTCCTTCAATGCCTAATTTGTGGAGGATTTTTAACATGAAGCGTTACTGAATTTTATCGAAAGCCTTTTCTGCATCTGTTGAGATGATCATATGGTTTTTATTTTCAGTCTATTTATTAATTGATTTGTGCACATTGAACCAGCCTTGCATCCCAGGAAGAAAGCCTACTTGATCATTGTAGATGAGCTTTTTGATGCACTGCTTGATTCAGTTTGCTAGTATTTTGTTGAGGATTTTTGCAGCTATGTTCATCAGGAATATTCGTCTGAAGTTTTCTTTTTTCATTGTCTCTCTGCCAGGCTTTTGTATCAGAGTGATACTGGCCTCAGAATGAGTTAGGGAGTCCTTCCTCCTCATTTTTTGGGGGGGAATAGTTTCCATAGGAATGGTACCAGGTCTTCTTTATGCATCTAGTAGAGTTTGTCTGTGAATCCATCTGGTCCTGGGCTTTTTCTGGTTGATAGGCTTTTTATTACAGATTCAATTTTGGAACTTGGAATTAGATCTTCAGGTTTTCAGTTTCTTCCTGGTTCAGTCTTGGAAGGTTGTATGTTTCCAGGAATTTTCTGTTTCTTGTAGGTTTTCTAGTTTGTGTCTGTAGAGGTATTCATAGTAGTCACTGAGGGTTTTTTGTATTTCTTTGGGGTTGGTGGTAATGCCCCCTTTGTCATTTCTGATTGTGTTTATTTGAAGCTTCTCTGTTTTTCTTTATTAGTCTAGCTAATGGTCTATCTTAATTATTCTTTCGAAGACCAGCTTCCGCTTTCATTGATCTTTTGTATGTTTTTTGTGTGTCTCAATTTCATTCAGTTCAGCTCTGATTTTGGTTATTTCTTCTGCTAGCTTTGGGGTTGTTCTTTGTTCCCTAGTTCCCCTGGGTGTGATGTTAGGTTGTCAGTTTGAGTTCTTTCTCATTTTTCGATGTGAGGGTTTAGTGCTGTAAACTTAACTCTTAGCACTGCTTTAGTGATGTCCAAGAGATTCTAGTATGTTGTATCTTTGTTCTCATTAGTTTTAAATAATTTCTGGATTTCTGTCTTAATTTCATTGTTTATTCAGGAGCAAGTTGTTAAATTACCATGTAATTGTATGGTTTCAAGTGATCTTAGTATTGATTTCTATTTTTGTTGCACTGTGATCCAGGAGTATGGTTGGTATGAATTTGGTTTCTTTGAATTTGTTGAGTATTGTTTTGTGGCTGATTCTGTTGTAGATGGTAGAGTATGTGCCATGTGCATATGAGAAGAATGTTGTTTTTGGGTGGAGAGTTCTGTAGATGTATGTTAGGTCTGTTTGATCAAGTGTTGAGTTTAGTTCTTGAATATCTTTGTTAGTTTCTGGCCTTAGTGATCTAATATTGTCAGTGGGGTGTTGAAGTCTCTCACTATTATTGTGTGGTTATCTAAGTCTCTTTGTAGGTCTCTAAGACCTTGTTTTATGAACCTAGGTGAGCTACTGTTTTGGATGCATATATATTTAGGATAGTTGAGTTTTCTTGTTGAATCCTTTACCCGTTTTATAATGGGTATAATAATATAATGCCCTTCTTTGTCTCATTTGATCATTGTTGGTTTTAAAGTCTGGTTTTTTTTTTGTTTTTGAGACAGAGTCTCGCTCTGTTGCCTAGGCTGGAGTGCAGTGGCACTATCTCGACTCACTGCAAACTCTGCCTCCTGGGTTCAAGGGATTCTCATGCCTCAGCCTCCTGAGTAGCTAAGATTACAGGCGTGCACCACCACACCTGGCTAACTTTTGTATTTTTAGTGGAGACAGGGTTTTGCCATGTTGGCCAGGCTGGTCTCACACTCCTGGCTTCAAGTGATCCACTTGCCTCAGCCTCCTGAAGTGCTGGGATTACAGGTGGAACCACCATGCCTGGCCAAGTCTGTTTTGTCTGAAATTAGAATAGCAACCCATAGTTTTGTTTTGTTTTCCATTTGCTTGGTGGGTTTTTCTTTATCCCTTTACTTTGAGCCTATATATTATCCCCTTATTTTAGTGCAAATATATCTGGCCAACTATTTTTATTACTGTTGTTTTTAATGTAATGGATGTGTTGTAAATGCTAATCTCTAAAAGAGTTCTGATTTTAGTTTAGAAAGATTTCTTGGTAAACAAGTATTTATTGAGTCTGTGTATTTTACCAAACTAGAAAACATGAATTTGCTTGAAAACATTAGCAAAGGACCAGTTTTAAATGGCTATGAATTAAAGATGAATGTGCTGAGGGAGGCATATATCCAGGAAGAGTGGGAATAATCTAAAAAGTCTTCCTAAGAAAATCACTTTTGTTTCTTAGCCCCATACATATTTGTTTTTTGCTCTAAATTTACATCTTATGCATTTTAACAGTAACTTCATTCTCTGCATTTTAGCACTATTGTCAATTACAGGATGCTGGTCCCCTTTCCCCAACCTGCATTTTTGTTTTTAAGCAGTGGTATGTGTGTGTGTGTGTGTGTGTGTGCAGGTGTGTGCGTGTGTAAGAATATCACACTTTAGACAGTATTTTCGCATCAGAGAACTGTGAGGACAAATGAGATCATTAAGGAGAGGAGGAGTACATAGAGAAGGTAAGTTCAAGGACTGAGTGAGTTTAGGGGCACTCCAGTATTATGAGGTTAAGGAGGTGAGAAGGAACCATTACAGGAGACCTGAGAGGACTGGCTAGGGAATAGGAGAAAAACCGTGAAGAGTATAGAGGTCTAGAAGTCAAGTGTCGAAAGTGTTTCAAGGAGGAAGGTATGATCAACTACGTTAAATGCTGCTGATAGACGAGGAGGAAGTATTAATAGGTTTAGCAAAGTGGAGGTTATTGATGACCTTGATAAAAGCATTTTTGTTGGTGTGGTGGAGGCAAAGGCCTGACTGAAGTAGATTTAGGAGAGAATGAGAAGTGAGGAATTGGAAGCACTGCATATATATTACCGGAAAGGGGTCCTGATCCAGACCTCAAGAGAGGGTTCTTAGATCTTGCTCAAGAAAGAATTTGGGGCAAGTCCATAAAGTGAAAGCGAGTTTATTAAGAAAGTAAAGGAATAAAGAATAGCTAGCTACTCCATGGGCAGAGCAGCCCCAAGGGCTGCTGCTTGCCCATTTTTGTGGTTATTTCTTGATTATATGCTAAACAAAGGGTGGATTTTTCATGATTGCCATGGCATTTGTAAACTGTCATGGTGCTTGAGGGAGTGTAGCAGTAAGGACAACCAAAGGTCACCCCGGTCACTATCTTGGTTTTGGTGAGATTTGTCTGGCTTCTTTATTGCATGCTGGTTTATCAGCAAGGTCTTCAAGACCTGTGTCTTGTGCTGACCTCCTGTGTCATCTTGTGACCTAGAATGCCTTAACCTCCTGGGAATGCAGCCCAGCAGGTTTCAGCCTTATTTTACCCAGCCCCTATTCAAGATGGAGTTGCTCTGGTTCAAACACCTCTGACATATAGACATCTCTTTCAGTGAGTTTTGCTATAAAGAAGCTCAGAGAAATGAAGCACTATTTGGAGGGATGAAGATGAGAGAAATAATACTTTGTTTCTATGCTAATTAGTGAGATTGAGTAGAAGATTTTATGATGCAGTAACTGGAGGGAAAGAATTTGCTGGAGAGATTTTCTTGTGTAAACAAGAGAGGATAGAGTTTAATGAGGGTTTCTGTTTGTTTGTTTTGTTTTTTTTAGATGGACTCTTGCTCTGTTGCCCAGCCTGGAGTGCAGTGGTCTCAGCAAGATCAAGTGCAGTGATCTTGGCTCACTTCTACCTCTGCCTTCCAGGTTCAAGTGATTCTCCTGCCTCAGCCTCCTGAGCAGCTGGGATTACAGACGTGTGCCACCATGCCCGGCTAATTTTTTTGTATTTTTAGTAGAGACGGGGTTTCACCATGTTAGCCAGGATGGTCTCAATCTCCTGACCTTGTGATCCGCCCTCCTCGGCCTTTTAAGGTGCTGGGATTACAGGCGTGAGCCACCATGCCCGGCCTAATGAAAGGTCTTTAGATGGCAATATGGATGATTTATCCATAGTAAGAGAAGGCAAGGCAGAATATACGTGCACAGATGCACACAGGTTATAGTTGAAGAGCTTGTGGAAAATCTGTGTTTGCTTCTCTATTTTTGCGTGAAACAGGAAGTTAGAACATCTAGGAAATTCAGGGTGGAGAAGATGATAGAGGGTGAAGAAAGCAAAGAACATATGAAATAGAAATCTAGCAGAATGAGAGAGTGTATGAACTAGAGAAATGTTGTGTAATATCTAGGCAGTATTAAGGGTCTAGTTGAGGTAAGTGGCCATGAATTCAACGTGAGTCTATGTGGTGGTGGTTTTTTTCTGTAGACTCATTCAACTGTGTGGGTACAGGACTGGAATAGTCAGAAAGTTGGCTTTAAGCAGCTTTCCGTTTGACAAGGAAGTACTATGAAGTAAGCAAGTGCAAGGGAATGATTGTAATAAGAGGCATGGAATTTTAAAAGCTGGGAAAAGGGAGATGTGAGAACATGAAATAGATACTCTGGAGTGTAGTAGGAACAGTGGAGGTTTTGGTGAAATTGAACAATTCGAGGTGTTGGTTGGGGGTACTAGAGAAAAAGAGCTGGTGGTCAGACAGTAGAGTGTTTGAAATTTAAATCAGGGAGTGATTACAGTTAATTGGTAATGCCATTCCAGAGGATATGATCATTGAGGTGAATGACCGAGGTAGAATGGAAGACAAGATCATTGCAGAAGAGGAATTCAATTAACTGAATGGCCAAGGTGTTTAAATGCTCATTTATGTGAAATTGGAATCAGTAAGAATTAGAGCAGTTGGTAGTACTGGAAAGAATAATGGTAAGCCTGAAGCTAAAGCCTTAAGGAGTGAGAGAGAGTGACTTAGAGACAGGCAAATGTTGTCAACAAAGAGGGTGGTACATGCTGTAGTCTGATGGCATGAGGTTGAATACTTGGGGTTTTTAGAGACAGAGAGGTAGAAGAATCTGAAAATGGCAGTGAGCGACAAGGCCCAGTTTCCAGGCCTAGTTGTGGGAGAGGAATATTGGAGAGAAAATAAAAGGGCTTATTTTTCTGTCTGAGAAGGCTGTTGGGGAACAGTGTCCTCAGGTAAAAACTAGGCTTCAGTAAGCATAAAAGGTAAAAAGACCATTTAAGAAGAGCTAGAGATAAAGGTCATTTTGGTGATGATTAACCTTAAAATTCAGAAACACAGGAATAGGGAGTGAATGGTAGGTAGAATCAGAAGGGGGATTAGAATCTGATAGTTCTGACTATTTGTGAGAACTGTTAAAAATAGAGATAAAAGGTATAATGATGTTAACTCTTACAGTCTTTAATGTGGACAGTGGTAAGACTGTCCATGTTAAAATGCAAATGATGTTGAAGGAAGGAAAGGGTAAGGTCGTGCAAGGGACAGTTACAATCTGGGGCCTCCACTTTACTTTTGCTAATGGTATTGCAGAGGCTGACAGAGAGATGAAAGGATAGTCTTACTTCACCAGAGCACATGGATTTCCAATGCCCTTTTTTATTATTATTTTTTTATTAATATACTTTAAGTTCTAGGGTACATGTGCATAACGTGCAGGTTTGTTACATATGTATACTTGTGCCATGTTGGTGTGCTGCACCCATCAACTCATCAGCACCCATCAACTCGTCCTTTACATCAGGTATAACTCCCAATGCAATACCTCCCCCCCACCCATAATAGGCCCCGGTGTGTGATGTTCCCCTTCCCGAGTCCAAGTGATCTCATTGTTCAGTTCCCACCTATGAATAAGAACATGTGGTGTTTGGTTTTCTGTTCTTGCGATAGTTTGCTGAGAATGATGGTTTCCAGCTGCATCCATGTCCCTACAAAGGACACAAACTCATCCTTTTTTATGGCTGCATAGTATTCCATGGTGTATATGTGCCACATTTTCTTAATCCAGTCTGTCACTGATGGACATTTGAGTTGATTCCAAGTCTTTGCTATTGTGAATAGTGCCACAATCAACATACGTGTGCATGTGTCTTTATAACAGCATGATTTATAATCCTTTGGGTATATACCCAGTAATGGGATGGCTGGGTCATATGGTACTTCTAGTTCTAGATCCTTGAGGAATTGCCATACTGTTTTCCATAATGGTTGAACTAGTTTACAATCCCACCAACAGTGTAAAAGTGTTACTATTTCTCCACATCCTCTCCAGCACCTGTTGTTTCCTGACTTTTTAATGATTGCCATTCTAACTGGTGTGAGATGGTATCTCATTGTGGTTTTGATTTGCATTTCTCTGATGGCCAGTGATGATGAGCATTTTTTCATGTGTCTGTTGGCTGTATGCATGTCTTCTTTTGAGAAATGTCTGTTCATATCCCTTGCCCACTTTTTGATGGGGTTGTTTGTTTTTTTCTTGTAAATTTGTTTGAGTTCTTTGTAGGTTCTGGATATTAGCCCTTTGTCAGATGAGTAGATTGCAAAAATGTTCTCCCATTCTGTAGGTTGCCTATTCACTCTGGTGGTAGTTTCTTTTGCTGTACAGAAGCTCTTCAGTTTAATTAGATCCCATTTGTCAATTTTGGCTTTTGTTGCCGTTGCTTTTGGTGTTTTAGACATGAAGTCCTTGCCCATGCCTATGTCCTGAATGGTATTACCTAGCTTTTCTTCTGGGGTTTTTATGGTATTAGGTCTAACATTTAAATCTCTAATTCATCTTGAATTAATTTTCGTATAGGGAGTAAGGAAAGGATCCAGTTTCAGCTTTCTACTTACGGCTAGCCAATTTTCCCAGCACCATTTATTAAATAGGGAATGCTTTCCCCATTTTTTGTTTTTCTCAGGTTTGTCAAAGATCAGATGGCTGTAGATCTGTGGTATTATTTCTGAGGACTCTGTTCTGTTCCATTGGTCTATATCTCTGTTTTGGTACCAGTACCATGCTGTTTTGGTTACTGTAGCCTTGTAGTACAGTTTGAAGTCAGGTAGCGTGATGCCTCCAGCTTTGTTCTTTTGACTTAGGATTGTCTTGGCAATGCGGGCTCTTTTTTGGTTCCATATGAACTTTAAAGCAGTTTTTTCCAATTCTGTGAAGAAACTCATTGGTAGCTTGATGGGGATGGCATTGAATCTATAAATTACCTTGGGCAGTATGGCCATTTTCATGATATTGATTCTTCCTATCCATGAGCATGGTATGTTCTTCCATTTGTTTGTGTCCTCTTTTATTTCACTGAGCAGTGGTTTGTAGTTCTCCTTGAAGAGGTCATTTACATCCCTTTAAGTTGGATTCCTAGGTATTTTATTCTCTTTGAAGCAATTGTGAATGGAAGTTCATTCATGATTTGGCTCTCTGTCTGTTACTGGTGTATAAGAATGCTTGTGATTTTTGCACATTAATTTTGTATCCTGAGACTTTGCTGAAGTTGCTTATCAGCTTAAGAAGATTTTGGGCTGAGATGACGGAGTTTTCTAAATATACAATGAAGCCCACAAGAGAAAGCTGGGAAGATCTAAAATTGACACTCTAACATCACAATTAAAAGAACTAGAGAAGCAAGAGCAAACACATTCAAAATCTTCCAATGCCCTTTTTAAACTCTTGCTGATGGAAGCTGGGGGATAAGGAAATGGGTTGGCCTGTCTGGAGCATGAGATGCTGAATAAATAACCAATTATATGATCATCGCCATTTTACATATAAAGAAACTGAGATTCAGAGAGGTAGAACACCCTGCCCATAGTCACGTGGCTACTAAGTAGTGGGGTAAAAGAAAATGAAGCAGTCTTAAACAGTGGATGAGGAGTCAAGGAACAGTAAGATTCTATGAGATAATATCGTATTGCCATGAACCATTATCTTTATTTACTATATATCAGATCTTATTACATGGATTCATACTGAATTCTAAATGGGGGATTAAATTACCAATCCAGCCTTCTCATGTGCAATGAATTCCTTGTTTTTCGTTGTCCAAAAACTTTAAAAATATTTATGGGAAATAGGCTTAAAGATAGTTAGTCTCTGGTAGTTCCTTCTTAACCTGTTTCCAAATCCAGTTAAGCTTTATCTGCTCCAAGGAGCGTTCCCTTATTGGTCTCAACTGAACTTCATCCTCATGCATTGAGCTTATATAATAATAAATATTGGGTATATGTTTGTGTTATATCTCCCCAGTTAGATAATAAGCACTTTGAGGGCATTTCTCCTTTTAGTTCTGTACTCCATATCAGAAGCAATATGAGATACAGAATTGGATCTGTATAATTCTGTATCTGCTTCTCTCTCTCTCTCTCTCTCTCTGGTTGTGCCACTAATTTGAACTATATTCCAAACCATTTACTTCACTTCTCTGGGCTATACTTTATCTGTAAATAAGGGGAGGGATGGGGTTTCACTAGAATGATCTCAGAAATCCTTTACATTTTTAATATTCTGTAAGTTCCTGGTTGGCTGTGAGAATAGTTGGCTACTAATGCAATACTTGCATGTGAAAGGGACAGTTTTAAAAAATATTTGGTATAATTCTAGGTACTGTATAGCTTAGTGTCCTTGAAAGGTGTGGGCAGTAGCCAAGTGGGATCAGAGTGAGAAATAAGACTGGAGAGAGTGTGGGGCCAGATAGTCTTTGACTCGTAGTGGGTATTTGTGAATGTGGGACTGAGAAGATTAAAGATAGAAATTTGAAAATCATTTGCACAGAGGTGATAATTGAATTCCCACAGAGGTGGGAATTCATGATATTTCAGAGAGAAGAAGAGAGAACCAGAGGCAAGGTCAGAGATTTCAAGAGAATCTACATTTAGGGGACAACTGGAAGAAATAACCTAGAAAAGGAGGGAGTTAAAGCTTGTAAATTTTAATGACAAGGGAAGCTTAGAGAGCAAAGAATTCCAGGAGGGAGGTAGTGATGATAGCATCAAATAATGCACGGAGGTTAAGGAAGTTGGGAACTCAGAGAAACAAGGCCCCTGGATTTGTTCCTGAGGTCATTAATGACATCTAGAAAACAGCGTCAATAGAGTACCTCTCCCAAAGTAGACTGGATGGGGCAGAATGATGCACATGAGAGGAAGGACTGGCTTTGAACCTGAAAAGAGAAATGTTATCTTCAATAGGAAGGAAGGGTGTGTTTGGATATAGATAAGTTTATTGAAGGAAGGGCAAGAAGTTGAGGCAGTCCATGCCTCCATACCTTAACTTTTTCATTCATGTCAAATAAGTATTTCTAAAACATTATAGAGACTGTTTGACATTGTAATTAATTTAACATTTTATTAATCAGTCCAATGGACTTTTCTCTTATTTCCCTTGACTGCTCTGTAGTATTAGGTAGTGTTAACTACTTATTTTGAATAGTTTCATTTGCTAAGTATTAAATCTTGTTTTATATCTTGTCCCTCTGCTACATAATTCAATTTTATGGATTTGATTTAGCTGTCACCTAGCTGTAACCTCTCGATAGAATGTTAAAGCTGTATTTCTGCTTGCTTAATGAATATATCCACTTTGATATTTTGCAAGAACCTCAAGTTTGATGTTCAGTGATATCAAAATCTTTTGAATTATTTCCACATGCCGCATACTAGCCAAACCTGCTCACTCTTCTGTATTTTCTCTCTTTGTCATTATGTGGCATAGTTCCATTGTCTATTAAGTGATCTTACTGCTCTAATACAATAACTTACTAACTGACGTAAGTTCCTCTAGAATTTTTTTCCCCAGTGCATGCTCCATAACCTGAGCAGAATGTCTCTGCACATAGAACTATTTGACACTTCTACTGAGAAATGTTTGATGGCTTCCCTTTGTCCTCAGAATATAATCTGAATTTTTAGCATGGTATCGAGGTTTATTCACAGAACATAGCTTGAACCTTTCTTGCCTCCACAAAGCCCAGTCACATAGGTTTCCCCAAATGATCTATTTATTTAAGCTGTTCTCTCTCAGGAATGTTTTTACTCTTCTGCTTTACCATCAAATCCTACTAACAGGTCACTGTCCAGCAAATATGACATTTTTCAAGCTTGCCTCAGCTTTCCCAGTCATATTTAGTCCTTTCCTCCTCTGTGCTCCTGTAGTTTTCTTTTTTTTTTTTTAACCATTTTAGCATTCATCACAATCAGATTCATAGACAGTTAAAAAGGAGTCTGTCTCTCCCGTGAGTCTATAATTTGGGAGCACATATAACATTGTATTACATATATGTCTTCATAGAACACTCATATAACCGATAAGCAGTGAATCAACATTGCCTGAATGAATGAATGAATGAATGAACAAATATATGATCATGTAAAATCTAAAATCCTTTGGCCTTGCTACCACCTCAATCTTAAAAAATTTCAAGACAGAAATCCGCAGCTCCTCAAATGACCTGTTTCTTCTTTACTGTCTAATTTGGCACACTGACTTTTCAGTCAGCAAGACTGGGGATCATATTTTGAGTCTTCCTTCTTCCTTGTTTTTCATGTCAAGTCAGCTACTAAATTCTATTCTGTTTCCAAAATGTCCCATATGTCCACTCCTATTTTATTTTTACTGCTAGTTTAGGCTCGCGATACCTTTGACTTGAGAAGATTTCCTAATAGTCTTGTAACAGATTTTCCCTCTCTTGTAATCCATTTTTTGATTTGTTGTTAAAAGTCTTCCTAAAGTACAGAAACTTTCAGAGGTCTCTCATTGCTTACAGAAATACCAACTTCTTATTCAGCAATTTTTTACTCTGTAATCCAAACCTACCTTTTCGGGCTTATCTCTAATTGTGCCTTATAAGTACCCTGTACTCCAATAAAAGTGATGTGCCTCCTCCAGTTGCTTTAACGTGTCTTGAATTTCCTACTATGTCCTTTTTCATGCTGTTCCTTTGCTTAGTGAAACTGAGAGTATTGAACCTCATTTATCTTCTGGCTAACATCAAATGCCACCTCTTTCATAAAAGCCTTTCTTGAGCCTCTAAATTAAAACTTTATATGAACTTTTCATATACAGCATTGTTAGGTGGTCTCTATCCCCAATATTGTGGATATATTTTGAAATGTAAGACATTTGAAATAGAATCAGTACTTAGCTAAATAGGTATAATTTCTGGTAAAATCACATAATATAAACAACACCCAAGGGCTTTGTTTCTCCAAACCCCCAGGGATTTGTTTCTCTTTCTCACACCCATTTATCATGTTCTGTTTGTGTTGTGTGTGTGTTTGTAGAAACAACATCTCACTGTGTTGCTGTGCTTGTGTTAAGTACACTAGTGAAAGTTCACCAAAAGCAGCAAGGGTCATATTTATCTCTGTATCTCTAGGGGTTCCTAGATGAGTATTTTCTTTCTTATTGTAGGCACTAAAAAAGGCATTGGTTAAACTGAGAAATGGGATAACCAAAATAATATGCTGCTGAAGGGAGATGATCATTTATAGAATCAGAACTAAGAAAAAAACATTTTTTTTACAAAACCAACCAGGCCATTAGTAATTATAGAAAGAACAATTTCAGGGCATCATTTGATAGTGGCAGAAGCTAGATTCCAAGAGATTAAGCAGTGAATGGGCATTGAGAAATGGAGGCAATGATGATAGACACCTAAGAATGGAATATGATCTGCAGATTTGGGAAGAGACTTGTGAACAAAAACCATATGTAGTATTTGAAAGAAAAAGGAGTTTGCTGTCAGAAATGCAAGTACCAAGTGCATTACTCCAAAGTGTTTCCATTTTTTTAGATTGGCAGAAAAGTACTCCATGTGAGTCAGGCAGGCCACTGAAGCGAGTAAGCAGCTCCAGTGTGCTGAGTTCACAAGGTTAGAGTAAGTGTGTGAATCACAGAATAAGAAGACTTGTAAACATAACCTTGTTGAACACTGGCAAGGGTGATGTCCTGGAGTCAATTGAGTTTACATTAGTCTGGTCCAGTTTAGTCTGATTAAATTATTTATTTAGAGAGAAGAGTTACTGAACCAACTGTGTATATATTCGTAGGGGGTCTCTCTCCCCAAAATTATTGTGGATATATTTTGAAATGTAAGTCATTTGAAATAGAATCACTACTTAGCTAAATAGGTGTAGTTTCTGATAAAATCACATGATATAAACAATGAAAATATTTAAAGGAATTGTGGCTAATGTTTGATAGATGTCATTTCTATTTGTAAGTAAGGGTGTTGAATTTGCACAGTGATAGTCCAGAGCTCCTGAAATTTATGCAGTTGTTGGGTTTAGTTTCCCTTTGACTCCATTATACATAAATATTCTCTTAAAGACTTTATTGTAAGAAACACAATATTGGATTAATTCTATTTAGTCTTTGTGTCTTTATAGTTAAGACTGTGATTACATAATTAAAATACTAAAAAATTTCAAATATGAAGCTGTTTTTAGCACATGTATGTGTGCATCATGTGTGTATAAAAAGTTTAATTTTTTAGTATTTATCTGCATATTGTATGGATGTTACGAAAGGTAGAATACTCATTTCAGAAGCCCTGGACCACTTTAGAACTAAAAGGGATCATCTGGGCCAAGATTCTTAACCTTTAAGTCCCTAACATTGTAAGCACTTCAGGAAATAGCTTTCATGGGATTTTCAAAGAGGTCTGTGACCACCAAAAAAGTTAAGAACCACTAACAGTCTAATTGGTACTTTTCACAGAGTGACAGTACAATGAGGAGTGGGAATTAAGTGACTTGGCCAATGATACTGCTGTTACCTAGATAGGACTAATCCTGGTTTCTCAATTCCCAGCTACTTCTTTAACCATCCCAGTGGAAATAACATAGTCAAAAACCAGCTCCCACCATTTTTTTTTTTTTTTTAGATTATCATTCTTTTAATACAACCTCTTAAAATAAATGTTTGTCTCAGTATCCTAGGAAGTCTTTTGATGGGAATGGGACATGATATATGGTATACAGAATAATATGTGCACAATAACAACTCCAGAAGGAAAACTAGACTTTCACCTTCCCTACCCATGTTTTATCCCTCTCCCTCCTTTCACAGATTTCTTTTTTGTTTTATCTTCCATATTCTAGTGAGATAATTCAGTCTTCTGATCATTCTCATTCAGTCTTTCACTCCTTAACAAATATTTCCTGAGTGTCTTCTTTATACCAAGTGCTATGCTAGGTCCTAGGAATAGAATGTTGAGCAAAACCAACAGGATCCCTTCTCCTTGAAGTATGACATCTTAGGAAGCATAGTCATTAATCAAGACAGGCATGGTGTCTTGCATCTGTGATTCTAACTTCTTGGGAGCCTGAGTGGGGAGGATCACTTGAGTCCAAGAGTCTGAGGTTGCACTGAGCTATGACTGCACCATTGCACTCCAGCCTGGGTGACAGAGCAGACCCTGTCTCAAAAAAAAAAAAAAAAAAAAAAAAAAAAAAAAAAAAAAGACATTAAACATTTGCAAAGATACGTAAGAAGAGACTGGTGGTAAGTGAAAAGAATGAAAAGCACAAAGTGCTATGAGAGTGGCCATGGGAGCACTGGTTTTGTCTGGGGCATCTGATTGGATTTTCCCAAGGAGATGATATTTCAGTTGAGAAGAGTTTGGCAGAACCATGCTTCCTGCAGAGGGCTAGCTAATTTCAGAATCTCAAAGAAGGCTAGTGTGGTTGAACTGGGGAGAGCAAGGGGAGAGAGAGATACACAAAAGGAACTGGAGAAGGAGGCAAGGATTAGATTATGTAGCAACTTGAGGCGGTGGTAAGGTATTGATCTTTATCTTGAGAGCAGTAGGGAGCCATTGAAGGATTTTAAGCAGGGGAATGACATGGGTTGTTTCCACTTTTTGGCTATTGTGAATAATGCTGCTATGAACATTCATGTACATATTCATGTACATTCATGTGTTTTTAATATACATTTTGTTTTTCTCTGGTAAATAATCTTTTTTCTGTGTGTGGAAAAAATTTTCATTTCTCTTGGGTTTATTTTTAAAAGTGGAATTGCTGGATCATAGGGTAATTCTGTGTTTCACCTTTTAAGGAACTACCAGAGTGTTTTCCAAAGTGGCTATACCATTTTACATTCCCACAAGCAGTGCATGAGTGTTCCGATTATTCCACATCTTTGCCAACACCTGCTATTGTGTTTTTTAAAACATTTTATAGACAGTATAGTGTGTGTGAAGTGATAACTCATTGTATTCCCCTTGCTTTTTATTAGCTAGGCTTTTAAGCCTGGTATTTAGATTTCAGCAAATTACAGCCTTTTATCTGTTTAGTTTGAAAAAACTACTTATTTATAAAATATGCCTTGTAGTTTCTCAAGCCCTTTATTTTTACTTTTTTTCCCTTTGTATGTGATTTCCAAAGCCTCAATCTGATTCATTCACTCATTAAAGGCCCAACCTCAGTTTCTTCTGTTTCCTTCATTAGCACTTGGAGCCACCTGAAATAGTTGATATTTGGCCATCTGACCTATAAAAATAGCAATTTCAAATGGTCCAACTTAATACATTTCTTGGCTTCCTCTAGTCATAATTATTACTATTTCCTTTGGGTTTTTTTTCCTCCTGGCCCTTGTTTGTACCTCTCATGGTATTATTGATATGCTTGTATGGTATAATGTCTTTTATTGGGCAGAAATCTGAAGTGCAGAGGCTGTTTCATAACCCAATGTTTTGTATATAGAAAGGGCATGGTAATTGTTAAAATTTTTTTCAAGGAAGAAAAGAACATGAAAATGGTTTCTTCATGAAATTATCTTGTGTAATTGGAGTGTGTGTCAGTGGGAGTAAACAGTTTTGGGAAATGTAGAAAACAGTAACAGGCAAAAGGAACATTCGATTTTTACTCATATTTTCTCAGTGAAAAGTTATTATTGGTGATGTAATTGTGTACCCTCTTCCATTGGTACTGTCTTCTTCTTTTTAGTCCTTTTTAGAACTTAAGAGCTTTCTTTATATAGAAGAAAAGTAATTTTAAGCAGTCAATTTCAAATTGGAGTTACTTTTCTTCAAATTTTCAAGAAACTCTTTTGGTAACTTTAATCTTCTATGATAGTTTCACTTTTAAACTGCATTTGCAATGCCAAGACACGTGCTTCCATAGTGGGAATAATATTTATTTTTCTAATACTTTGAACATAATGCCATTCAAGAGACGTAAGTTCTTATTTCATAAACATTAGGCCACTAATTATAGTTCTTGCCTTAGAACTTTTGCCATTATAATTTTATTCATGTAGCTAATCTGACTTGAGGGATAATATGTGTGCAGTAATACTCAGTTGTCATAAATAATAATAGCTACATGTGCCACGTATTCTGTTTTCAATGTTTTACATATTTTATTTTGAGAAGGTTGTTTGCTCAGATTGTAGTAAAGAAAGAATCTTGAAATAGTAAATAATAATAATATGTGGTGAGAGGAGCTTTTAGGTGAGTAAATGCAATATAATGTTACAGGTATTATGATAGAAATATGTACAGTGTACAGTAAAAGAAGCAGTAGTTACGTCTACAAAATAGATGGGACACAAAGGGCATGGAAGATTATAAAGGACATTAGAGACAGAGACAATAGGATTATCAAAGGCACAGAGGCATGAAATGGCTAGAGAACTTAAGAAATCTGCAAGCCATTCCCATTGGTTCCAGATAAGTAAAAACTACAGCTGGATATGTAGAACAAGGGCCAGATTGTCGAAAACTGAGTGTTATGCTGAGGAGTTTTGGCTTGATTTGGTAGGTAGTGAGGAATCAATGAAGATTTAAGCAAGGGATTGATATGATCAGATTTGGGTTTTGGAAAGATCACTTTGGTTTTGGTTTGGGATGATATATTGGATGAGTTGGAGAAAAGAGACAAGTAATTTGCAGTAGTCCAGAAAAGTGGTGTTAGGATGATAAAAAGTAGGATAGAAGATAGACCCAAGGGATGGTACAGAAATAGACTGTACAGGACTTTGGATTGATTGGATGTGATAGCTGTGTGGGAGAAAAGGATAGTTATGGTTTAAAAAAGTCACTTGGGGAATGGGAGAATCATTGAGCACTGTGTTGGGCCTAGCTGATGTTTCTAATTATAAGTCTTAAGTGGCCCCAGTTTGAAGATTTCCTTTACTAGTAGCCAAGAAAGATGGTTATGTTGGTCCACATTTAGGGATTAGCAGGACAGTCATGGCTAATGGATACGGATATAGGGACACTGATGGTTAGGAAGGGAAGTGAAGTGGGCAAGGGAGGGCAATGAATCATGAGGGATAATAAAAAATAGAGATGTTGAGGGTCTGGGTAGCTCTACTAGGTTGAAGATGAGATGAAGGGAAAGCTAAAAAAGTTAAATATTTAGAAAGGGTCAGCATCAGGTCAAAGATTAATTTCCTCAAGTTTAAGATTATGGTGGCAGGGTAATTCCCAGAAATGATAAAGTCCAAGGTGTAATAACAAGATGTACATTACTGAAGTGGGAATGTGTATGAGGGATATAGGAATTGAGGAATTTTGAGCTAGATGGTTGATAGTTTATGGATAATAAAATTCCCATAATGATGGCAGCTTTGGAGTAGAAAGAAATGCTGGAGAAGAAAGTGAGCCAGATGAGAAGACCCTTAGTGAGTGAGGAGGATGGGTGGGTGGATGATAGTAACAAGGAGGTTGTATACTGAAAAGCCATGAACCTTAGAGGAAGAAGGCTTTTATATATGAAGATGCAAAAATAATACTAATGCAGAAGCCTGAAAGTTCAGCTGGGAAAATGCTTGTTTCATCTTTGGGCATTGTTAGATGTGGGAAAAGAAAAAAGTCTCTTATTAAAGTCTGCAGGGAAGTGGATTCCTGTGAGGGAAGGTCAGTTGAGGCAGAGGTGAAGGGGAGAATCCTGTTAAAGATGTAGGGGAGTTTATTCACTGTGGACAAAAACATTCAGATGAAGATTAGGAAGAGAGTTAGTAGTTGAAGAAGGCTTGGACAGAGAAAAGTGGGGTATAGGAAACACACAGTAATATGGTAATGAACATATGCGACAGAGTGTTGAGTAGAAGTTTTAGCACGTGGAAGAGAGGCCCAGGTTGACAAGGAAAACAGGAATGTTTGGATGGACTGAGGTGAAGTGTGTAGGCCTAGGAAATCTGAGGACCAAAATGGTATCGGTTACTTAATGAAGTTAGAGACTGCAGTTTCTGCTCCAAGTTCAAATGCCTTGCTAATTACAAGATTCTTATTCTTTGGAGTTTGTAATTTAAAAAAGAGGTGGCCATGTAACTGAAGTTCTCTAGTCTAATGTGGGAAGTGTTAAGTGCAGTTATAGATAAAGTCTATGAAAGTGTAGAAGACTGAGAGTTTAGTTCCAACTGGAAGACCTTCTTGGAAGACTCCAAGACTTCTTGGAGAAGCTAGGTTTTTAAACCAGGTCTTAGAGGGTAGGTAGGATGTTATTAAATAGATTAGGGTAAAGGAACATTCTATTTTGGAAAGCCCTGAAGCAAAGGCATGAATTTTGGGAAATACAGAGCTTGTTTGTGGAACAGTTCATAAAAAATAAACATAGAGAGCTTGACTTCAAGATGAGCAAGGGAGAAGTGGAAAAAAAGCAGTGGAAATTAGCGTGTGTTATACCGGTAGCTATGGTGACTACAAGCATGTACAGAGCCAGTATGACAGAAGAAAACAAACAACTACAGAAAAGAGAACTATGCATCCTAGTGTGCCCATGGCCACCTTCAGTCTGAGTAGCTGCTAAAGGCAGCACTTCACGTTTATACCAGAAGTTTTAACAGTTCTGCTGCGCTTGTGTGCGCCTGTGTGATTACTCGCTCTCTCACATGCTGTCTCCCTCTCGTTCTCTCTCTCCCTCTCTCCTGTGTGCTCTCTCTCCTCCCTCTCTCCCCCCCTCTCTGCCTCTGTGTGTGTGTGTGTGTGTGTGTGTGTGTGTGCGCGCGCGCGCGCGTTTCTGCCATAATCACGAGAACAGTACTATGATGTATTCCCACACTGTACCCCTCCAGCTCCTCAGTATTTGCCTGGAGAGTGAAACCCTTTGTAGACTGGTTACACAGAAATATACATTAGTGCTTATTCAACTATAACACTGTGGATCATAATATCTGCCTGTGTTTATGTGTCTGAAAAGAGAAGGTAATAATTAAAGGCTGTTTACCACACTTTGGCTTGAAAGACTGATTCTTTGAATCTGAGACTGCAAAGTACAAGTTCCAGTACCTGGATTTGTTATTTTCTCTCTCTTAAATTTATTTACTTTATGCTTTGGCTCTAAAGAGCCATTTGGTTGTTTTTTTTTTTTCTTTTTTTTTTTTTTTTTGGTGACAGAGTCTTGCTCTGTTGTCCAGGCTGGAGGGAAGTGGTATGATCTCAGCTCATTGCAACCTCTACCTGCCAGGTTCAAATGATTCTCATGCTTCAGCCTCCTGAGTAGCTGGAACTACAGGCATGTGCCACCACTCCTGGCTAATTTTTTATTTTTAGTAGAGAGGGGGTTTCACCATGTTGCCCAGGCTGGTCTTGAACTCCTGGGCTCAAGCGATCCATCCTCCTTGGCCTCCCAAAGTGCTGGGATTACAGGCGTGAGCCACCACACCCAACCAGAGAGCCATTTGGTTTCTTGGCGCTACATGCTACAATAGTCTTTCTGTCAGTATTATTCTTCTAGGTAATACACTTTCTATAATTTCAAGTTATATTCAATTGCCTTTAAGAGGTTTTCTGTTCTCCCAGAAGGGCATATGCATATAAAATAGCATTATACATTTGAACTTGCCATAACTAGACTTTTTGAGATGTTGATTGCTATATTGTGTTTGACTGTATAGAACAGACTCTATTGCAGAGATTTTAAACATTTTAGTTCATTTATTTTATTACAAAGTTTTTATTTTATTTAATTTTTTGAGATGGATTCTTGGCATGTTGCCCAGGCTGGTCTCAAATTCCTGGGCTCAAGTGATCCTTCTGCCTCAGTCTCTCAAGCATCTTGGACTACAGGCACACACAGCCATGCTCACCCATTTATGTTACATAACAAGAATTCCAGAGGTAGAGAGTTGTTGGCCTAGTGATGCTACAAAAACCTATGCTCATCCTATTCTTTGGCTCCCTGTCCTCAGCAGGCCAGCATCTTGCTAATGTTTATAAGATGGCTCTTGTGTTTCCAAACTTTACATTCTTATTTCAGGCAAGAGAAATGGGAAAGGATAAAGACTGCCCTGCTGTTTCTGCTCCTCTTTATTAAGAAAATAAAAGGTTTCTATAATCATTAGCAGATTTCCCGCTAAATCCCACTGACTGGAATTGACTCACATGGCTCTCCTAGCCACAAGGAAGAGAATAGCAAGCCTCTTATCTTCAGCAGGGCACAATCTACCCTGATCAAAGTCAGAGAGAAAGGGGAATTTATTTGAAGTAGGAAGCTAACAATGTCTGTCAAAGTACTGTGCTTAAAATTTGGTTATTTTACCTGTTATTTTAAGGAAAATGACATTTAATCAGAATTTAGATACAAAGAAAAAGGAAAACATTCACAGCCTATCACTTTTTCTTTCCTTACATTATAAAACTATGTAATATAATTTCTTATGACTACTTTTTTGTATAATAGTATAGGTTGTTGGAAATACTATGTTGTGTTTGCACCAGAATACCACTTTTCATTCATTTAAATGAAGTGACAATTTCTTTTCGGGGGAGGTGATTTGAACATTGTATAAGTATTTTAGATATTCTTGTTATAGACAGGTTTGTAATGAATAAATGGAATTTGTTTTAAAGCTAAATGGTTCTTAATACTATCACAACACAAAGGTGAAGTATTTCCTCAAAATCTAGTGAAAAAAATTTTGACTTCTGGTATAAGGAAGACTTTTAATATGTTTTAGAAAAATACATTTTTGAAAATCTGAACTTAAAGACTCAATTCAAGGTATTTGAGGTTTTTCTACCATTGATCTTACCTTAAATAATTTTAACTTTGTTTTACTGATAAGAGGAAATGAATCAGTTATTCAGTTTGTGGCATATTGTCACAGATTTTAAAATTTAACAAGCATAATACATATTAACAGTGTACACAGGTCCTAAAGTAGATTTTGTGGAAAATAAAAAAGAAGTACAGGCTTGAGCATGGTAGTCCATGCGTGAAATCCTGATACTTCTGGAGGCTGAGTGAGAGGATCGTTTGAGGCCAGGAGTTTGAGGAGAATAGCCTGGATAACATAGTGAGACCTCATTTCTCCCCCGTGCTCTCCCCTCCCCCCAAAAAGACATAATTTTTGTTCTTGGGGCACTAGTTGGTGAGATAAAATAAACAATGAAAGTGTGATCAGGTATCAGAAGTTTGGCCAGGCACGGTGGCTCACACCTGTAATCCCAGCACTTTGGGAGACCGAAGCAGGTGTATCACTTGAGGTCAGGACTTCAAGACCAGCCTGGCCAACATGGTGAAACCTCGTCTCTACAAAAATACAAAAATTCAAAAATTAGTCGGGTGTGGGGGCAGGTGCCTGTAATCCCAGCTACTCAGGAGGCTGAGACAGGAGCATTGCTTGAACCTGTGAGGCAGAGGTTGCAGTGACCCGAGATCGCACCATTGCACTCCAGTCTGGGTGACAAGAGTGAAACTCTGTCTCAAAAAAAAAAAAAAAAAAAAGCTCTATAGGAATTTAAGAAAGTAAAAGTAACTGTCGAGTGATTACTTATAATGGAAGAAGTAGATACTTAAGGCAGGGCTGTTTGATGTGGTGGGAAGGTACAAGGTACAAAGAGCTTCTCTTTCCATCTTTATCTGTTCTTTTATCCATTCAGCCTTATTCAACTATTTGTAGTGTCTGAGATGTTCTGTAGACTTTGATACTTCTATACCTTTGCATTGCCTTTTGTTAGTTTTTGGAATTTCCTTGTTTGTCTGATGATCTCCTATCTTTCGAGACTCAGTTTGAATATCATCTCCTCTGAGACATCTTCCCTGAACTTTCTGGCCAGAATTGGCTGCTTCCTTTTCTTTTCTCCCGTAGATACTTGTATGTATGTGGGGTGTTTGTGTGTGTGTGTGTGTGTGTGTGTGTGTGTGTGTGTGTGTGTGTATGTGTTTCTATTTATAGTCATCACATTGCACCACTTATTTACTTGTCTGTGTCACAAGCTTGTGAGCTTCATGAACATGAGGATGATGTCGTATTTATTTTCAAATCACAGTGCCTGGTGTAGTGGTTTTGTACATTGGACCACTTAATGAATGTTCTTTGGATGAATGAATGGATGGGTGAATGGATAAAAAGAAGGAATTATCCTGGAGTGTCTTCATGAGTACTGGGAGTCTGTCCAGAGGGAACTTAGATCGTAAGAATACTTGACCCAGCAGGAATAGTTTGTAATTTGTTAAGATTTAGAAATAAGATTGAATAGGCAAAGCAGAACTTAGTTGGCTGTGGGAATTTTAATAAGTATTGGAGTTATATAAAATACAATGTCTGAAACTGGTCTTTGAAGCCGCCACTTTTCCAACATACTGTACTTTTGTATTTTGTAGTGCCTCCACTTCTCATTCAGAGAATTCAGTGCATACAAAATCAGCTTCTGTTGTGTCATCAGATTCCATTTCAACTTCTGCTGACAACTTTTCTCCTGATTTGAGGGTATGTATACTATTTTAAAATTCTGATGAAGTACTTTCTGTTAGATATTTGTGGCTAATACTATCAGTATAGCTAATTTAGCAGGAGATACTGATGGAGTATTCTCATAGACCCTGGTTTACAAAATATCACAGAATAGGCCAGCAAATTTGGAATGCTTACTTATTTGTAAAAGAAAAATGTGTAATTCATATCTGAGGTTGATCACCTCTAAGTTCTTTGCCAAAAGATGATTAATGAATTTTTTGTGGTATAAAAGATTTTTATGATTATTCTCATAATAGTAACCAATAATAGCTAACATTTATTGAATACATACTGTGTGCCAAGCATTGTTCTAAGTGCTATACATGAATTATCTCTTGTAAAACATTCACCAATTCTGTCACCAGTCTATGGATGATAATAACTTGTAGAGATTAAGTAATGTGTCCAAGATCTCATAGCTAATAAATTCTATTGCCGGTGTTCCAGCCCATGCAGTCCAGTTCGGGAGCTAAGTCACTTAAACACTGTGTGATAGTTCCTACACATCTCATTATAGTTTGTAAGTATTCCTCTATTTATTAAAGGTCTTGTTTCTATGAAATTAACCACATTAGCGATATCCTGTAGCACTCTGTACATTTCTGGATTCATCTACTTTTCTATAACTGCTTGTCTATGAATGATTGAAAAAATGAATTATATGTGTAGTGCTAACCCTTTAACCTTACTTCATAACTTTTTTTTTTTCCCTAAAAAACACAAAACAATAAACATTTATTTCTCATGGTTCTGGAAGCTGGGAAGTCCAAGATCAAGGTGCTGGTAAATCCATTATCTGATGAGGGTATGTCGTCTTGTATCCTCATATGATGGATAGCATGTCAGAATCTTTTTTTTTTTTAATTTTTATTATTATACTTTATGTTCTAGGGTACATGTGCACAATGTGCAGGTTATTCCAAACAAGTGGCTGCTTTCTTACTGGTTACACTTACACAATTTTAGCTACAACATTGTTTTCCTTAAGGAAGTCATTTGCTGTTGAGCATATGTTGAGGATACTTATATCATTTTCATCCATTTCCCAGAATTCAACAAGAAGAAAACATCTGTAAAATCTTCTGCATATTTGTCATTACCTTTTGTGAAATTTCATAAAATATTTGGGAGTAGCATGATTTTAAACATCACTAAAAATTAGAAAGGCTTATCTTCGTAATCTGGATATATCTTGTGCTAATTATGAAAACGTCATGCTATCATTAGCTGTTATCTTCATACAAAGGGCAGGGTTCATTGTTAATAAGAATGGTTATAAATCCGTTGTTGCTTCTCAAGTTGTTACTATTTTAAAATATATGTATCTAACGTTTGTTTATTCATTACATTAATAAAAATCCACTAAGGGCTGATAGACTTCTTAATAATTTTGAAATGTCTTGGCCTACTTCTGGTCACATTTCATTAGTTAAAAGCATCTTTGAATAACAACTAACCTCATATTGTCACTGATAAAGAACTCATACGAGGAATGAAGGAATGTCACTTTGGCTACTTGCTTATGCCTATGTTCTACCTGCTGTTTCTTGTCTGAGACGTTTTAAACCATTTGTGTGTACTTGTGAGTATTAGTTTAAACTACTTAACTTGACATACATGTGAAGTGCAGTACACTGCAGGATGCTGAAAATGGATAGATGAAGGAGGATTCTCCACTGTCAACTTCTCTCTGCATGTAGACCTCCATCATTTCCTCAGGACAACATGAATATCATAAATAGTGAATGACTGGCTTATATTTGGACAGAATGAGGGCCATAGTGCATAATGTTAATCTCTATATAAAATATTTTAAGGTTTTCTAATTTTTCTTAAACTTTTAATTTTAGAACAGTTTTAGAGTCATAGAAAAATTGCAAAGATTGACAGAGTTCCCATCTACTTTGCATCCAGTTCCACCCATTATATTAGTAAGCTACATTTGTTCCACATAATGAACCAATATTGATATGTTATTATTAAAGTCCACACTTTATTCAAATATCCTTAGTTTTTACCTAATGTTCTTTTTGTTCTAGGATCCTACCCATGCAGGATGCCACATTACATTTAGTAGTTATGTCGTCTTAGGTTTCTCTTGGCTGGGACAGTTTCTTAGACTTTTCTTGTTTTTGATGACTGTATCAGACTGTATCTTGTTTTTGATGACTTGATGGTATTTTATAGACCATATGACATTTTACTCATTATTCAACTGGGGTTATGTGTCTTGGGGAGGAAGGTCACAGAGGTAAAGTGCCATTTCATCACATTTTATTAAGGGTATGTACTATCAACATGACATCACTGCTGATATTAACCTTGATCACTTGGTTGAGGCAGTGTTAGGTTTTTTCACTGTAATTATTCCCTGAGCCCCTCCCCTACCCACATACTGTACTTTTCGGAAAGAAGTTGTTATGCACAGCCCACACTTAAGGAGTAGGGGGTTATACTCTACCTCCTAGAGGGTGGAACATCTAACAGCATTTTTTTGAATTCTGCATGGGAGAATTGTTTCTACCATTTATTGATTTGTTTAATCTTTTATTTATCTTATGGATTCATGGATATTTATTTTATACTTTTTGTTACAATCCAGAACAACTTTATTGATTCCAGCTTCAAATCGAGAGTTCTTTCAGTCAGATCTTTTGTTCCTTTGCCATACTCTCATCATTGTGTTTTTGAACCCTTGCTTATTTTCTGGCCTGACAAGATGCTCCAGACTCATAATATATATTTCCTCTCTCAGTTCTAGAATCATCATCCAGTTTTCATAGGAGCCCTGGTTCCTTTTTTTGGAAAACAATATCTAGCCACTAGGTGTGTTTAGTTGTGATTTTTTTTACAAAAGAAAAAGTAACAAAGCCTTTTTCTTCTGAGGCAAAAGGTCATTTTGCACATGTACAATTTTGAGATAATACAATGGGTAGGGTGATTATAAATGCACATTTGTCTGGAATAGACCTCTTTATGCCTGTTGTCACTTCAGGTTTAACGTTGGACTTAAGTGTCCTGAATTACATGACTACCTTAGCACTAGGTTACAAAGGGAGTCTGTCAAATTTATACATCAGCTGTGTTTGCAGAGTTCAAATGTATCCCCGTTAGTGCCTTATAATTTAGGATCTTTCACAATTTAGGAAGACCCTCACATTATTTTTATTTGCTGAATAAGCAGATAGCTGTTAGATTAAGGAGAATATGGTTTTAGGCAACAAAGGTTAACTGTTCTTTCCCTAGGAGAGTGCCTAAAGGGGCAGAGAAAAAAGGAAAAGTACTATGTTGTTAAGCTACATGTTACCCATTTTTCTCATTTTTAAAGGTATCTTTAGTTGTTAAATATATCTTTACTTGAATTATAGTCTTCACTTGCTGGAGGGAGATGAATGAGTAACATTAAATTAAATGTTAGTATCGTTTAAAAAATCCAGCCTGATTTCAAATGTATATGTGGATTTCTCTTGCGGGGAAGGTTGGGGTGGGAGAAGGGATGTGCTTCTGATAATTAAAAAAATGTCTAGCCTGCTACTGTGGTAGATATTCATACATGACTCATCTCTTTTAACTTTCTCAACAATCCTGTGATCCAGTCGTTATTATTCCCATTTGACAAATGAAGAACCTGACAGTCAGAAAGGGTGAATGAAATCATGTGCTTAGCGGCACAGTTGGCTGTTGCCCTTATTTTGTCTCACGTCATTCATACTCTTGTAGGATACATTACTGGGAGAGACTCCTCCCACAGTTTTGCTGCTAAGCTTTTTTAAATGCTAAATGAAATTTTCTTGATTAAAAAGGAATATCTTTTATACATTTTGGGGGATGAAAATAGTGGTTTCAATATTACTTTCTTAATAAATATTTGAGAAATGCTTTTCTAAGTAACCAGAAAAGGAGAGTTTTATAACAAAATTTGATTTCCTTTTTCAATTTTTTAAATTGACGATGATTGCTTTTCATGTGTATACCTTTAGCAACCATAAAGTGGTAGTGTTTTAATTACAGGCAAAACTAACTGCAGACAGTGATGTGTTGCATTTTGACTGACTATGGTTTGGCTCTTTATATGTATGATGAAGGGTTTGGTGTAGCGTTATTGAAAATTATCATTCACAGATGATTTGAAGTTGGTTAACCTCTAGGCTTCCAGTTCTTCACACAGCCTCATTGCTTATTTGTGTCCTGAGCCTTCACATTTTATAAGCTCCTTTAGTAACAGCTTTTAAATAGAAAGTGTAGAGAACATAATACATTGAAAAGCTAATCCAGTTTCATTAAAAAGATTAAATTGTGTAGGTTTTTTGCTATAGGTACTGTATGATGGCACTTTCCTGAAAGGATAGTGCCTTAGTAGATTAACAGCTAAATATGAAAGCTTTTTCTATTAAGAATTTTGTATTCAAACAAGATTTGTTGCCTCTGCATTAGTAAAGCAGAATGGAAAATGGGCTGGGGATGGAACTAGTGTAGATATATGTTGAACTTTGATTTTTCAAGTGGAATTCTATTTGTATTACTTTTTTGCCTTGTTATCCTTGTTTTTATGGAAAAAGTCTTATAGAGATGTAATCCGGTAGATGTATTTCGGAAAAATTGGGCACAAATCCAGGCTTTGTAAATGGAATTATGCTTTTCTGGTGACATAATTGTAGTGTTTTCTCTTTGCTTCAGTTGTTCTCCCTCTGGAAGTAAAACTTATTTAATTTCAGTTTTAAAACTTAAAAATGTAGTATTCTTTTATGTAGAATTTTAAGTAATGCATTTTAAAGAAATAACTCATTTGCAATTTTTAAAATTAGGCTTGTTTTTACTAGAACGTATTTCTGAAGCTGGCCACTTAGTAGAATTAAGAACCCAGGGAACTTATGTCTGGTTGTTTATTTGCTCACTGGAGAATAAATCCCATAAAATATAGGATTTTAAAATTCAAATGCATAGCTTCACTTATTTGTAAGTTATAATTTTTATAGCGCTGGGTTTTAATTAAAGTATGTGCCTCAAATGGTGGTTATTGAAAGATAAAAGTCAAGCTATGTAATAGTTCCTTTCCTTTGTGAAGCCTGTGGTTTTATACCAATGTTTGTCAACAATTCAGAATTAAATATTAAATAGAATTATGTCTTTTATGTCTTTGTTTTAGATATCTTATGTACATGTATATGATAAAGGATATATTTTGTTCATAACCATCTGTCTTGTCTTGAAGTATGTAATAGCTTAAATCAGGCAAATGTGTCTATATCTTCAAAATTTATGTTATGCATATTTCCTTTACAAACTAAAGGCCAGAAATAATTGGATTTTTTTTTTTTTCAAGAGGGAGTCTCACTCTCTCCCCTAGGCTGGAGTGCACTGGTGCTGTCTCAGCTCACTTGCAACCTCTGCCTCCCAGGTTCAAGTGATTCTCCTGCCCTAGCCTCCCCAGTAGTTGGGATTACAGGTGCTTGCCACCATGCCTGGCTAAATTTTTGTATTTTTAGTAGAGATGGGGTTTCACCGTGTTAGCCAGGATGTCGATCTTCTGATCTCGTGATCCACCCACCTCGGCCTCCCAAAGTGCTGGGATTACAGGCGTGAGCCACTGCACCCGGCCAATTGAATTATTTTTCAGTTAGACTATGTCCGTGAATGTGATATTAACATGTACTGAAAATATGCAGATCTATTTAGAATGAGTTAAGGTGTCTCATAGAGCATATGTTAGATAGTAAATAGTGTCTATCACATAATGATTATTTTAATAGAGAAGAAATGATTGTTAGCATTTATTTATGATTAACATCACGACCTCCCTTACCAACAATATCAACTCTTAAGAATCTAGGAATTGAAAAAATCAACCTTAGCCAGATAAAGGATATCCATCAGAACTCTACAATAAGCCTCATACTTAATAATGAAATACTAGAAATATGTTCATTAAGCTTAGAAACAAGATGATTACTATCGCCACTTTTATTCAGCATTATGCTGGAAATCCTAGCCAGTAAAATAAGAAAAGAAAAATAATAAATGATACAAGAAATGAAAGGAATAAACAAAACTTTCATTATTTGTAGAGGATTGTCTGTATGGGAAATCTGAGAAAATCTATATACAAACTACCAGAACTAATTATATAGCTTACCACTGTTGCCGGATATAAAATAACATAAAAAGATCATGCTTCTGTACATTAGCAAAAATGTTTAGAAAATGTGATTTAAAGAAGATCCCAGTTACAACAGCAACAAAAGTACTTAGGAATAAGTTAAAATGAGATATGGAAGAACTAGATGAAGAAAGTTATAAAACTTTATTAAGGAAGCTAAAAGAATATTCAAATAATAGGATGAGTAAATTCAGTAGTCTGGAGATGCAAAATATTTTCAAATATATCTGTTAATTGAATATAATTTCAAAAAAATTCAAAAGTTTGTTTTGCAGAACTTGGCAAAGTTTTAGCTGACTCTAAAATTTATGCCAGGGTAAAAGGTCACAATTAACCCAGAGGAAAAATAAAGTGGGGAGATTCACCCAATCAGGCATAAAGCTAAAGTAAATCAGAATAGGAATAAAGCAGTCAAGTTTAGGAACAGACTGATGTTTGTAGGAACTCTGTATGTGACAGATGTAGTATAACAAATCAGTGGGAGAAAGAATGAACTATTTGGTAATCAATGCTAGGTTGGCCATGTTTAAAAACAGAAGAGGCTGAATTTCTAACTCATGCACACCAACTGGATTCACTAGATTGAAAACCTAAAACTGAAAATAAAAACTTTAAAATTCTAGAAGAAAATATATGACAATATCGTTATGATTTATGATATCAGGAAGAATATTTAAAGTAAGACTCTAAAGTATTAACTTTTAAAGAAAAGCTTGTTATTTTTATTGTGCTAAAATTTACTAACTTTAGTGACAAATTCCGTATGTGAAGATTATGAAAAGACAAATCACATTTTGGGATAGTAGACTTGCAAAGAGTATGTGTAACTGATAAAAGATTAGTACCCAAATATGCAAAGAGCATCTACAAATTAATAAGAGAAAATGCAATCCAACAGAAAGTTGAGAAAGTCTATGAACAAGAAATTCAAGGAAAAATATGTACATAATGTTTAACCAATATATTTTAAAATGTTAAACCTCACTATAATCAGGGAATCAGGGATATGTCATTTTTAAAGCAACTGAAAAAACCTGTTTCACATTCATCATATCAAAACAATTAACAAGTCTGATAATATCAAGGATTGTTTGAAAAGTGGGGCAGTGGGAATTCTCATACAGTGCTGAAACAGCCACAGTAGAGAGAAATATAGCAATATCTACAAATGCTCATTCTTCTTAGCAGTTCCAGTTTTACTAATGTAAAAAGTCCCACATTTATTCCAGGAGACTGGAATAAAGATCTTACTTATACATTATTTGTGTGCATGATAAATGTACATTATTTGATAATAAATTGTGGTATATTCTATGATAGAAGGTATCTAGCTAAGTAAATTTTAATACACAAAACATACTGTATATTGATTATAGACATATATGCAGTTGAGAAAATACAAGCTCCTCCTAAAACACACGAGTAATGGGTATCGAGTATCTTACAGTTTCCCTCTTGCTTCACCACATCACCAAAGGCCTGTTTACCTCAGTTCTTTTTACCTAGTACCTTGTACATGTCTGACTTACAAAAAAATTACAAGGTACACTAAAAGGCAAAATTTATATATAAGAATTATAGCTTTCTATTATAAATATAGTAATATAAGAGAAAGAAAAATTCTATAATAACAATTAAAAATGTAAAATATCTAGGAATAAACAAATATGCACAAACTATGTGAAGAAACTTTAAAACTGCTGAGTGGTAAAGATGAATACTTAAATAGAAAGACATACCTTGATTCGAACAGAAAAGCTCAGTATTTTTAAATTTTAATTTTTGCTTATTCTATAAATAATATAGTTAAAATTTGACAAGATAATCCTCAAGTTTGTAATGACAAGTCTAGAAACAATATAAATGCCTTTCAGTGGGGAGGATGATTTTAAGATTATTTATATGTTTACTATTGAGTATGTGCAGTCTGAAATGAATGGTGGATCTCCATTTGTTTTTCAAGATAGATTAAAAATCCAAGGACAGAAGAACATTGTGAATAATAATCTCCCATTTGTTGGCGATAGTAGGTGGAGTGATAGAAGAGGCTGTGGGTACATAAAGAGGTGATACTAGTTAAGCACAGGTAGAATGGAAAGAATGAAGACATGTTTGGAGGCTATGTGAATAATTCCAAGTAAAAGTTGCTAAAGGACATGTACTAGGATAATGACATAATGCTTGGTAAAAAACAAATCTGAAAAAATTATAAGTGAGTGTAGTGTACACAAAGCTACCTGAACATTGCAGATTATGGGGAGAGAGGAGTCAAAGATAATGATTCCAGGTTTCAGATCTGGTGACAATATGTGGTTCCTTTCTCATCTGCCCTCCCCTCCTCTGTGTACTTTGCTGTTCCTTCTTTTATAAGTGGGGGTAATGCTAAAGTTTTCTTTATCCGTTGTTTTCCCCACTCTCTTTCTTCCACATTCTCTTTCTTTTTTGTGGTTTCAGCTGTCATCTCTTTTTGGATGACTTCCACATTTTTACCTCTTGTTCTGATCTCTTTCTCAGCCTGTGGTCCTTCATATCCCTTGCTTGCTTGGGATGTTATGTTATGATCATGGTCTTAGTGTAATCAGACATCTGTTCAATTCCGGCCACTGTTGGGAGATATATGTCATCTTGGAAAAGTTCCTTAACTTCTATAAGGGTCAATTACCCCATTTATAAATGAGCATTATAACCTTTCAAGAGTGTTAATGGCACTGAATGAATAATGATCTTCTAAAAACAGTACATAAACTGGGCTCATTCTCCTTGGTATGAAGTGAAATGAAAGAAATTTAGATAATATATCTATCTACCTATCTTCTGTTTTTCTTGTTTTGGGCAGATAATCTATTATAAGCCATCATTTATTGGAAAGGACTGTCTGAAGTATAGCTCAGAAGGACATCAGAAGGTGTGGGGCTAGTCCTTATGGATGGAAAAGTGGGGCTACATTAGTGGTGTGGGAAATGAAAGGAAGAGACATGACAAAATGTAGAAATAGATTAAATACGAGAGTCAAGGAAGCATTAAATTATGACTTAGCTGATGTATAGAATAATGTGTTACCCTTTAGAGATACAGGAAGTTTTTACAGAAAAGTTAAGGAATTGACATTCCGTTGAATGTACCTTGTGTGGTGCATTTTTTACAACTGATGAAACGATACTGATACATTTTTATATTGATACTAAAATACATAGTTTGCATTAGGGTTCATACTTTGTGGTGTGTATTCTATGGGTTTTGACAAAAGTATGATGGCATATATTCATTGTTACTGTATCATGTAGAATAGTTTCAGTGCCCTAAAAATCCCATTTGCATCACCTCTTTCATTTTCCCCTCTCCCTGAACATCAGGCAATCACTAATCTTTTTCTTTGTCCACATTTTTGCCTTTTCCAGAATGTCATGTAGTTGGAATCATCTAGTGTGCAGTCTTTTCAGAGTGGCTTCTTTCACTTAGTAATATCCTTTTAAGATTCCTCAAGTCTTTCCATGGCTTGATAGCTAATTTCTTTTTATTACTGAATGATACTTCTATGCATGATGTACCACATTTTGTTTATCCATTCACCTACTGAAGGTCAGATTGCTTCTAAGTTTTCACAGTTATGAAAACTTTTATTTAAAGATTAAAATCTGAAAGTTTTTATTGATATTAGGCATTCGTTTCTTAGGGCTGCTATAATAACAGAGTACCACAAACTAGGTGGCTTAAAACAACAGAAATTTATTCTTTCATAGTTCTGGAGCCTAGGTATCAGAAATGAAGATGTTAGCAGGGTTGGCTCCTGCCAACCAAGAGAGCTTTGAGGGAGATTCTATTCCATACCTTTCTCATAGCTGCTCATGAGGGTTAGCCATCTTTGATGTTCCTTGGATTGTAAATGCATCAGTCCAGTCTCTGCTTCCCTCTTCACAGGGCATTCTCCCTGTTTCTTCACATTGCTGTCTTCTTGTAAGGATACCAGTCATATTGAATTAGGGGCCCACCCTACACCAGTTTGACCTCATCTTAACTAATTATATCTGCAACAACCCTGTTTCCAAATTAGGTCACATTCTAAGGCACTGGTGGTTAGACTTCAACAACATTATTTATTGGAGGGCACAGTTCAACCCGTAGCATGAAGTGATGCTTTCTAGGCCATTCTTCTTTAGATAGTCATCGTTTTTGTTGTTGAATTATGGATGGTGATGTAACGTTTTCCAGCTTTGACTAGTTGTGGTTTCAGCTGAAAAACCAAAGTGTCCTTGACTGTGTTATTAAAAAAAAAGGGGGGGGGGGGCTTCCCTATGCTTGATCTTGGATGTACTTTCAAATGTGTAACCAGTAAGATCTATCCCAGATGCCAGTCTGTGGCTTTACCTTGTTAGAATTTTTGTTTGCATGGTTCATTTGCCCACTTTTGTGGTTTGTCAGTCAAGTTGTAGAAAACATAGAATAAAGTATAATTGATATAAACAGTTTTCTTTAGAAGGATTATCCAACAAAAAATAAGTTACTAAGAAAATCCTTTTCCTCTCTTCTGGGTTTTAGTACAGTATGTAAAAAAGACTGTGGAGGATAGTTTATAACTGTATAGACTCATTTTTCCCTTTCAGGTGGTGATTATTTAGTGTTTTGCAGATTTCAGACAAATTCTTTCCTGTTTTTCTACCATCTAACCACTCCATGTGAAAATTGACTCTTAAACTTGCCAACTTCTAGATCCAGTTTATAGTAATTTCCTAATTGTGTGTGTGTAAGAGAGTGTATTTTTGTGTTTGTGTGCCTCTGTGTGTGAGAAAGAGAGGGAGAGAAGAGAAAGGGAGGGAGTGAAAAAAGAAGTTAAAGTTACATGGAAAATTACTGGACAATTTGAAAATAATTTGATAAAGTGGGCATGGAAGAAAATCAGAGCTGGGAAGGGAGGGATACCAAACTGATTATGTAGTAGGAATAAAAAAAGAATTATAAATTTTAGTCTTGTGTCTTTTGTTTTCAAGTAAGAGTTTTAATAAGATTATCAGACTTTTCTTCTTGATAATAAAATGATTGAATATTGTATTAAATGCTATCAAATAGCACATTTTATGGAATCTTACCTATTGATGTGGCCAGAGCTCCAGACACAGGCAGGGTTCTGATGCATCTGATAGAAAGCAGGTTGGCTAGCCAGTTAGTAACATTATTTTGACCCAATAAGAGAAAGTGCTTAAAGTATTCTAGAGGATTTCTCCAGTAGCGAATTTTCTTCCCACATATCTGAGGGTTATGTAACTTATTCTCCACTAAAGATATTTACATGTCAAGGCAGAAAAACCTAATGTATTCTCCACTAAAGATATTTACATGTGAAGGCAGAAAAACCTAATGGACCAGACTGGCTTTGCTCTCTTGGTTCCTAACCCCCATTTTAACAAGATACGTTCCTGGTGTTTTTGAGTTGCCTCTCTTGTTTTGACCTCACTTCATTTATTCATTGAATCTGCTTTCTCTCTTCTTCCATTGCTGACATATCTGAGTTGCAGTTCCTGTCAAGTAAAAATCATCAAGTATTATTCATATAATTATTTCTATTTTTTTATAAGCCTAGGGTCAGATTTGATCAGTTTTCCAATGTATCATATTTCTCTTTATTTCTGTTACCATAGACTAATCCAGGATTCTGTTTCCTTTCGTAGATTATCATCATTTCATCTTCATCCTTTTCGGTTCCGTTCCTTCCCTGACCATGCCATCTGCCCCTATCAAAGGCCTACAGTGATTTTTTTTTTTTTTTTTTTTACATGACTGGTCAAGTTTAAAGTCCTTGACTTCTCCCCAGTATTTTATTATAAAAATTTCTGAACACAAAATAAAGTTTACAAAGGACCCAGCTGTATCCACCATCAGAATTCTGCTATTAACATTTTACCCTATTTCCTTGTTTTTATCTGACATCCATCATCTGTGTATCCCTCCATCCATCTATTCATCTAACTTACTTTTTGATGCATTTCAAAGTAAATTGCAGACATCAGTACTTTTCCAACTAAATATGTCAGCATGCAAATAAATATATGTGGTTTTTCTTTTGATATAAAATTTATACCTATTGAAATACAGAAATCTTAAGTGTACATTCTGTGAGTTTAGAAAAATGCATACACCTGTACAACCCAAATCCCTGTCAAGATGTAGAACTTGTCACCCCAAATACTTTCATCATGCCCCTTTTCAGTCCACACTCTCATTCTCATCCCCATAGCAACAACTGTTTTGAATTTTTTCATACTGGAGTCTGTTGCAGAATTTCATGTAAATGGACCCATATGATATGGACTCTCTTGCTGAAGGCATCTTTGAAACCCTTTATTAGGATACCCTAAACTTTTACTCCATTTTTATTTCTCAAGCCATCTCCTTTATTCTCTCAGGTAGACATTATTCTGTTAATTTTCCTAAGTTGTGTCAGACTCTTTGGAATATTGCAGCTATTTTCAGTCCTCATAAGAAATGAAAGGGAAAAGGTTTGCTGCTTTCCTTAGAACCGTTAGATGCTTACTGTTCTGTAGCTAAATCTAGAATGTAGTAGTTAGGAGTCAGGGAGAGATTGACTTATGGTTCCCTATATGACATGCTTTCTCAAATATTAATCCCTTTGATGAGTATTAGAGAAAGTGTGTCATACAGGGAATCTCTAGAGCAGAGAAAAAAGCATCATGTGAATAGGCCATTTTGGTAAAAGACAGTGAAAACGTCTGTTGATGCTTCTATTATGTGAATAACAAGTACAGATTTTCCTCGACCTGTGATGGAGTGACATCCAGATAAACCCGTTGTAAGTTGAAAATACCATAACTTGAACCATTGTAAGCCAGGGACTGTCTCTATTTTTTGTTGTTGTTGTTTTTTTCATTTTCACGGTGTTTTGCAAATCTCTTTATGGTGCAGTTATCTTGATTTCATAGTTGCTAACTTTTAAGGTGGGTATTAATATCATGTTAATAATAAGAATGGTGAAACTAAGACTAAGAGGTCAGTATGGTGGTAGTGAATGTGGAGTTTTTTTAGGAGTTCTTAGGATATGAAACGTAAGGTTTTGCGGTACACCACAAATCCCTTGTATATTTTAATTCTGATTTTCCCTTTTTAGCTGAATTATAGTTTAAGGTATTTTTTTCTTTTTTTTTTCTCTAAAAGGTATTTCTGGGTTGTATTTTCTGAGACCTGGCTATCTGAGAATGACATCCTGCTGCCATTAAACACTTTATGGGAGCATATTCCTTCACAGCTTTGATGACATTTTGTTATTGTCTTGTAGAATATGGTATTATAGATAACCTTGAAGCTAACTTGATTTTGCTTTCTTCAAAGGTAATTTTTTTTGGCCTATATTCTTATAGTTTATATTTTCTTTTAGTTCAAAAAAATTTGCCAGGGTGCAACTAGATGTGTCTCTGTTCATTGATTTTGGGTGGAACATGGTAAATTCTTCTGATCAACATCAATTATATATTGCACTTTTTGCTCCTATTGATTTTTTTTTTTCATTTAGAAAATGCGATTATTTTCTTGATTATTTTCCATGATGATGTTATCTTTGTTTTTTTCCTTCAAATTCTTACAGCACTTTTCAAGTTTGCCCTCAACATTAACTCTGTTTTCTGAATAACCAATGCAATTTGTTACTAACTCCATACAGATTTTATTTCTGCTATTACATTTTTAAATGTCCTTGCAGTCATTTTCACTCATTTCTCTTGTTTCCTTGTGTCTCTCTCCTTATGGCTTTCTGTTTCTACTCTATTTCTTTTTTTCTTTTTTCTTTTTTGTTTTTTTAGAGCAGGGTCTCACTCCCATTCCCCAGGCTGGAGTGCAGTGGAGTGCATCATGGCTCACTGAAGCCTTGACTTTCGGGGCTCAGGGTAATCCTCTCACCACAGCCTCCCGAGTAGCTGAGACTATAGACCCGTGATGCCATGCCTGCCCAGCTAATTTTTTTGCATTTTTAGTAGAGACAGGGTTTTGCCATGTTGTCCAGGCTGGTCTTGAATTCCTGGTTTCAAGCAGTCCACCCACCTCGGCCTCCTCGAGTGCTGGGAGCATAGGCACGAGCCACTGTGCCTGGCCTTCTCTTTCTGTTTATTAGAAAATACGACTTATTTCCTTTTGAGTGTGCAAAGTACCTTATACTTGTTTTTACAAATGCCTATAGAAAATTGTTTTCAGAAGACTGCTTTTTTTTCTTTTTTAAAGTTTCGGGTTGATACTCTCTTTTCTTTGTCTTTTTTTTTTTTTTTTCTAGGCCTTTTTTTTCCCCTAGTCTCTTTTCTCTTGCTTGATTAAGTATAGATTTGTCTAGAATCAGTGTTTGTCAACAAACACAGGATCTAGATTGCCCCATCCCTGTTCTGTTCACTTGAGTGCTAGTTGGAGTTCCTTTTCCTATCTCCAGTGTAGAATTAGTTGTTTGTATACAACCTTTACATATGCCTATTGTTAAAAGTCTGTCATCTAGAGCAGCTCTGCTGGACAAAGATAGGATCTTGTATTGCTTCTTTTCATTGCCTCGCTCTTTGACATTCTGGTCAGAGAGAATATAAGAAAGCCTATGTGTGGTTCTCAAAGTGTGCTACTTGCAGGAGTTTTCCTGTCTCTTTTCTCACTTTATAAAATTTTATGAGGATTGTATCTCCCATGTTTCTGTGTGCCTTTGCCAGAACTACCCTCCTCTCTTCTATACGTAACATAAATATTTTCTGGGGTTGCTGGTCCTTTCTGAATGTAGAAATGTAGAGAAAGAGGAAGTCATGTGGAACAGTGCTGTCGCAGCCACAAGAAGGTATACATGTGCAATATGGGAACTACTGCCCAGCGTTATAAGTGACATAAACGTTGTATTTCTGAGTGAGGTGGTAGACCAGGGGAAGAATAAAGCATTTTCCTTTCTATAATCTTTCAAACGGTTGATTTTTTTCAGTATACTCTGATATTTGTTTTGTATCTTTGGGTCTAATTTTGTTGCTTTCATAATTAGTAGAATTATTAGCAGATTCTGACAATCAGTTGTTTGAACTTCTATTATTATTAATGATGGACAACACTTATTACATACATCTTATGTGTTAACACTGATATAAGTGCTTTAAATGTATTAACTCAGTTAATTTTCATAACAACCTGTGTGTGGTACTATTGTTATCATTTTATAGATGGGGAAAATGAGGCATAGAGAAATTGAAAATGTTGTCTAAGAGTACCAAGTTAGTATGTGGTGCAGTCAGGATGTGAACCAAAGTCTGTATTTTTGTAGATGGCCAGTTTTTGCCTTTTTAACCGCATCATCATAGGCCAGTCCTCCTTTCCTCTCTTCTTTCCTTCTTCTTTTCTTTTATGACTACATAAGATTATTTAGGGACTGGCAACTAGATAGCATTTTTAAAAGATAACCTTTAAAGATGACTTTTCTGAAGTTTAGATGTGGCACATAAAAATATATATGTATGTATATACTATTTCTTTAGGTATTGCATTAAAGTTACTTTATGAAACAAATTGTTGAACTTTCAAAGAATGAATTTGTTTAGATTGCAAATTTATTGAAAATAGGTTAATTTGTTCTTTGTAGTTCTTAGTTATTGGCCGCAGGTGAGCCAGATTGCTGAAGATGAAGGAATTAATGGGACTGGAGACAAAAATTTACTGTTTGACGGTGAAAGAGGTGGGAGGAGGTGAGGAAGGCTTTTGGTAGTTAAGGGTGGATATATTTAGCATATGACAATTTGGGTGTGTCTCTGTGTTCTCTGGGTTGTAACTCTTTAGAGAACTGTTTCTGTATCCACATTCTTGGAATATAGGGCAGCATCCTTCACAAGCTAACTACCTGGTAATATTTGTTGATTATGATTTTATTTAAACTCTTTTTCAACAAGATTATTTATCAACATCATTTCTAAATTCTCTAAACATTAAATCTACATAAGAACTTAATTTTGTCTGAGTTTAAATGTACTACGGCCCTTCAGCATTGCTTTGGAATTCATTCAACTATAGTTCAAATCTATACACTGGCATTTTAACTATGTGATCTTGAACTAATTACTACTTTCGGCTGCTTTTTCCTCATCTGTGAAATGAGCATATAATACCTCTTTTATTGTTAGGCTGTCTTAGGATGCAGTGCAAAAACATGTAAAATTTTTTGTATAACAAATGTAGAGTGCTTTTGATATGATTTAAGCACTCAGTAAATGCTTTCTAGAAAAACATTAACTTCATATATTATACATGCCAACACTACAGTTTTAACAAATTTGATTTAAAATAGTGTATGTGATATGATGTTATAACTTCAAGAACAAGCATACTCAGTTGAAATATGAGTGAAAAAGTAGCCTCTAATAAAAAAATGTTTCTTTTTTTTGTCTTTTCCACCCCAGGTCCTGAGGGAGTCTAACAAGTTAGCAGAAATGGAAGAACCACCCTTGCTTCCAGGAGAAAATATTAAAGACATGGGTCCGTAATGGTATTTTTTGCTTAATGTCCTCCGTTCTGACTGTGCAGAATGTTCAGTACTCTCAGCATACAGAGAATAAACTGGCTGTCAGAGACACCTTCTGTCTGGCAGAACTCTTTACCTGCAGCCTTCCCAGCATCTTAGTGTGTTCTACAAACGTAGGCCTAGACCCGCTGCTAGTGTTTGTGTTTGAACTCTGGGAAACATGCAAATTGAATTATACTTTGCCTCTTCTCTGGTTTTACTTTCTTTAAAAGTAGGTGGCTTTTTGCTAAAACTGTTGCTAAAGCCTGTGAAGGAAAATTTTATTATTTTGAATTACTACATTCAGATATTGAGTTGCCTAGATAAAAACATTGAATTGTCACCTTATACAAGTAATTTTTCTTAAAATACCTTCTCTTCTGTTTGCTTCCTTCATGTCTTTCTTCTCTGAATAAACTCAGGTTAATTTTTGGCTGAAATACATCATCTCCATTGCATCTGTTTGTATGTAGATGCCCTTCTCTGCCCAGCCTAATACTTATAATATGGACTGGAAACTATGAGCTTATAAGCTGTGTTTTTTTTTCCATCATGCTTCTGTTTTGTTTCATCTGTGTGATAATCTACAGATATCTACTCATAAACTCTGAGAAATAAAGTAATATGTTAGAAGAATGAAGTAAATGATTTCTTAGTTAATATAACTACTTTCATTTTATTACCAATCATAATTTTTAAAAAGGATTTTAAAAATGCTTAATTTTACTTGGCTAGGTGTCATTTCTATGTGTAAAAACAAACCAAAGGGAGGACCTGAAGTCTAAATGGATTATTATTTACTAAATTTAGCTTCCTAGTCCTTAGCATGGTATTTGTCTTTTCTTGCTCTTGACTCTTGATTGAATAACCTCTCAGTCTTTTTCTTTTCACCACTCAGCCTTATGTATACACCAGGCTCTCAATCTGAACTACCTACTTACATTTTTTCAGAATTGGCTATTATATAATGATAGTAGTTATTATTATTGAGTGCTTACTATCTCAGTCATTCTCAGAGAGTATATTCTTGAGAATAACATCAACCCCATTTTATAGATGAGGAAGGAAACTAAAGCATAGGGAGATAACCTAGCTAATAAGGTTATATCTAGCATTATGACAATTTCTTTTTTCTTATTCTGAACTTAATGCCGTAATTGCAGCTCCCATTATGAAATATGGCTTTATTAAAGACCTTCAAGTTACCACTCAGTCTCCTTTGTTGGCTCCTCTTCCTTTAATAGCAACACGCCCTAGGACTTCATCCTTGATCCATTTCCCTTTTCCCTCCTGTATACTCTTTTCGGTTGACCATATCTAAATTTGTAACATCACTTGCCATATATTGGCTGATGACTCTAAAATTTGTACCTCCAGTGTGAAACCCCTGTCCTAATGTAAGTAAACAATTGCCTCTATCTTAAACACACATCCTTGAATATCCCATAGGAACCTTATACCCAACATCTCCAAAATGGAAATCATCACGTTTAACCCCAAACGTACTCTTTTTCTTGCATTCTCTCTCTCATTTGACATCAATACCAGTTGTCCATTTATTCAAGTCAGAAATCTGGTTGTCGTACTAGACTGCTCTTTTTTTCTTTTCTGGACTCTTAACATCCAGTCAGTTACCTGACCTGGAGGAGTCAGTGTGTAAGAATTTCTTGTATTTATCTTCTTTTCTCCATTGTCATGATCTCTTGAGGAATGATAGAGGGTACAGAACAAAGCAAAGACTAATGATGATAATAGTAACATAGGTATAAACCCTTGAATTTTTGTATTGTACTTAAAACTTTAGAAGCACTTTTATGTGTATATTATCTCATGATTTTAGAATAAAGGGTAAGGTGTAACAGAAAAGCACTGGCCCGAGAATGACATTCCTGTGGTGGGATATAGGATAGTAAGGCTGAGTTTTCTTACAGGAGTAAGAAAACTGACTCTGGAAGGAATCCAGAAATGTTTTTAGTAACCTTGAATAAAGCTTTCCTAGTCGAGGTAAAACTTCATAAGGGAAAAATATTATTTGTGCAAAGCAAGTTTGTGTATTTTTATATAATGATAGGTTCATTTAATTTTAAAAGCTTCCCTCTAAATGAAATGTACATTGGAAACAGTGATTTAAAAAAAGTAGTTTATACTTAAAATCTTCCTAAGGGAACTATTTTGAAGGTTAGAAATGATTGTGAAAAGATCAGTCTCATTTCAAATTCCATACAAAGCAGCCAGTCCTTCGAAGTGTTGAATGAGAAGCAAAGTCAGGAGGTTATTAAATATATTTAATGGCCCCAAGTTTTCTCAGAAGCCCATTGAAAGGGTCTTAGAAAGTTGTTGCTCCACAGAATTGTTCCTTACTTCCTTGGAATGATGAAGATACTCCTTTATCTGCTGATTTGGTGTAGTAATGACATACTAGGAATTTATGAATATTTTAAGACATTATGAACTGTGGCATTTTAAATAATATTTTGAGATACTGATTCCTAAGTTATCCTGCATAATCAGTTAATGCATATTTTACAAAACATAATGCCATGTAGATCCATCGTTTATTTAATAAAACATTATTTGTGATTATTTCTTTACAAAGTCTGGCATCAGTTGGTCAGCAGTACAATATCCTCTTCTTATACTGTTATTTTTCTAAGAAATTATATTTTAAATGTGTGCCATTTCACCTGTAAAATTTTACCCATAAGTATTAATCAGATCAGGAGTTTGTGGAATAACATATGTTTTGGACATTGCATTTTTGGAAGAATGTTGACAAACTGGACTGTGGGCAGAGGAAGATCAGGAGATTGGGGAGGTTACATAGAAACTGCAATGAGATGATGGCGACTGTGCCTTGCCATGCTTATTTTTAATACCACCATTACTAGTACTCTTTCACCCGTCTCTGCTGCAGCTACCCACAACTGTTTCATCTAGCCAGGATAGTAGCCCCTTTGTTTACTTATGTTCTGTCTCATGGGATGAGAAGTCCCTCCCCCTCTTCAGTCTATCCCATTTAATTCTATGTTTCTTCCCCAGATTAGTGGAGGGATGGAAGCTTGGGTTGTAGGATTCTGAGGTCTCTGGAAATTACTGGTTCTGTTATTTTTCAGCATAAATTAGTCTAGGAATCATAACAATTTTATAAGATGAGATACCAGGTTTTAATAGCACATAATATATAGTAAACTGTGGACTTCTTGCCTTTTCAGCCAAAGATGTAACTTATATATGTCCATTCACTGGTGCTGTACGAGGAACTCTGACTGTCACGAATTATAGGTTATATTTCAAAAGCATGGAACGGGTAAGAGTCAGATTAGATTTTTGTATGTACATGAGTGTGTTGTTTGTAGCTAGTTTTGTTCATTTCTGATCATCTCTAATGAAAGCATTTCTGATTAAGATTTTGATCAGCTATATAATTGGACAGTATTAATTGCTCAGTTTTAATTATTTTTTCTTTCCTTCTTTAGGATCCCCCATTTGTTTTAGATGCTTCCCTTGGTGTGATAAGTAGAGTAGAAAAAATTGGTGGTGCTTCTAGTCGAGGTGAAAATTCTTATGGACTAGAAACTGTGTGTAAGGTAAATGTTATAATGTGTATGTGATTTTCTTTGGTTTGAAAAGCTTTGTATTAAATAGAAACCTCTGTTTTGAAATTGGTTTCCAAAATATCAAATGGATTTCCAATTAGAAATGTTATTTTAGTATGACATTGATAGAAGAAAACAAAATTTAGCAGTAATAGAAAAGGTGATTCATGAATTAGACTTAATTCTTTTGGGTCCAGTTCAGTCTACATACTTTGATATATTTAGAAATTCATAACTTATTTTTTAATAATGATCATCTTGGCTGGACACGGTGGCTCACGCCTGTAATCCCAGTACTTTCAGAGACTGAGGCAGACGGATCACTTCAGGTCAAAAGTTCGAGACCAGTCTGGCCAACATGATGAAAACCCACCTCTACTAAAAATACAAAAACTAACCGGGCGTGGTGGTGGGCACCTGTAATCTCAGCTATTGGGGAGGCTGAGGCAGCAGAATTGCTTGAATCTGGGAGGTGGAGGTTGCAGTGAGCCAAGATAGTGCCACTGTACTCCAGCCTGGGCAACAGAGCAAGACTCTGAAAAAAAAAAAATTAGTAATAATGACCATCTTTAATGCACATAGTACTGATAGGATACCACATACTTCCACATTCATTATTTCACTTTGAGCCTTATAAAAATCCTGTGAGGTAGGCACAATAGACATTATTACCTTTAATTTACAAATTAGCAACATAAGGCTCTGAGCAGTTCCACTACTTTGTAGTGGAAGAACTAAATAAATATGATATATTCATCATCACCTATCTTTTCTATTTCTAGTTCTCATAATTTTTCTTTTTTTTTGAGATGGAGTCTCGCTCTGTCGCCCAGGCTGGAGTGCAGTGGCGTGATCTTTGCTCACTGCAAGCTCTGCCTCCTGGGTTCACGCGATTCTCCTGCCTCAGTCTCCCGAGTAGCTGGGACCACAAGCACCCACCACCATGCCTGGCTAATTTTTTTGTGTGTATTTTTAGTAGAGATGGGGTTTCACCATGTTAGCCAGGATGGTCTCAATCTCCTGACCTTGTGATCTGCCCATCTTGGCCTCCCAGAGTGCTGGGATTACAAGTGTGAGCCACTATGCCCAGCCAATTTTTCTACTTCTGAAATAATAGTGTGGAAAAATTGATATTGTAGACTTTTCTTATGTTCTAATCTACTGGCATTCTTTAAATGCATTGATATTTGAATGAAACATAGATTGTTACATTTTTACCATTAAGTCATAGATATTTAATACTATGTACCACTTCTCCAGGTCACTGTTATTAAGGCCTAATTCACTAACACGCATGCACATTGAGATTCTACATCACATTGTTCCTTTCTTTTGCTATTCTGCCAGTGCCAAAAGAAACAGCATGTGTATAATTCAAGATACTTTGTTATGCTAATCTTAGAAGTTTTGTGACTCTGGTATTAAAGCTAATGACTTAGTAATTATTTTTGTAGTTTTCTTTTTTTTTCGAGACAAGAGTCTGGCTCTGTCACCCAGGCTGGAGTGCAGTGGCATGATCTCGGCTCACTGCAGCCTCTGCTTCCCAGGTTCAACTGATTCTCCTACCTCAGCCTCCTGAGTAGCTGGGATTACAGGCATATGCCACCATGCCTGGCTATTTTTTGTATTTTTGGTAGAGACAGGTTTCACCACGCTGGTCAGGCTGGTATCAAACTCCTGGCCTCAAGTGATCTGCTCACCTTGGCCTCCCAAGGTGTTGAGATTACAGGCGTGAGCCACTGTGCCTGGCCTGTGGTTTTCCATTATAGTCAGAAGGGCTCTGTAAGTGTAATTGCTGTCAACCACGTGTCAAGCACACTGTTTCCTGATCACTTTTCTGTAGTTTAATAGTAAGTAGCACATATAATATAAGAGGATGTGAAAGAAGATAATTTTGAATCTTAATCATTTTAAATATAATTTTTTTTTTCCATGGAACAGGATCGTTATCAATTAACACAAATATTTGTAGGGCCCCTGACATGGTACTTTCAGAGAACTCTGTGGTTAACAGAATGATTCTGAGTATCTCTCCTAGTTATAAAGATATTTACTAAGGGAAAACAAGATATCAGCTTAGGTTCCTGCACATGTTTATTTTAAAAGATAGTAAAGCCAGCATTCTAGTTTTGGATCAGATTTATAATACACTGTCTTACTCACATATTGTGGGTACATTGTAGTGGAGTGGCTTTGTGTGTGATTCTACAAAATGAGGCATAATAAAGCTATTTTGAATTCTGCCTAGGTAAAAACATTTAAATAAAATGATTAGTCTTAAAATTATTCTTTTCTTATAATTTTTTTTTTTTTTAATTTTTCGTAGAGACAAGGTCTTGCTGTGTTGCCCAGGCTGGTCTTGAACTTGTAACAATTTATGTTTCATTCAAGTATCAATCAATGCATTTAAAGAATGATAGTAGATAAGAACATAGGAAAAGTCTACAATACCAATTTTTCCCCACCACTGTTTTAGAAGTAGAACACCTCAAGTGTCCCTCTTGCTTTGTCCACCCAAAGTGTCAGAATTAGAGGCATGAGCCACTGTGTCTGGCCCTTGAAATTATCTTAATCCCCAGTTTTTTTCTAAGTGCTATTAAGATAACAGTAAACCAGAACATGAATAACTGCATTCAGCCTGAGCATAGAAAACTGCTTAGGGACAAATGGAAGGGAACCTTGGTCTTTAGACCTTACTGTAGAACCTGGATAATATAAACTAAACTATTCAGAGGTTATGTGTCAGTAGATGGTGGAAGAATGTGGTTATAGAGTGAGGGAAGGAAGACTTTCAGGCAGGGTTTAGTTCTATCAAGTCTAGTAGCAGGGGACTTAGGAAGAGAAGGTCCAATGCAAATGAACCCTGGGAAGGGAGAGTTAGTAGGAAAATAATCACCAGATATAATGAAATGAAGGCACATATGAAATGTAACAAATACTAATCAGGTTTTATTAATAAGGAAATTTATGAGAGAAAATGGGCTTTCACAGGGAAAGCACATATAGTTTTCAGTCATGATATTAATAGTTTGTGTCAGTCATGATATTAATCTTCAGATGTAATATCGTTAATCCTCAGTGGTTACATCAAATACTGTCGCTTTCACTGGCCTATTTTGAGTCCATAAACATAGGTAAATTTCCTGTCCTCTGAATTCTGCTTTGTAGTAGAGTACTTGTGTTTCTTTCAATTTTTCCCAGTAAACCATTATAATTTCCCTGTCTCCAGGAGCTGATGCCTGATTTATTTTTGTATCCTACATTCACAAATCTTAACATTTTACAAGATAGTTCCAAGTAACCTTATTGATTCATTTAAGTAAGTAGTGAACAATCATTAACTTGGTTCCTAAATCTTTTCTAGGATATTAGGAGTTTACGATTTGCTCATAAACCAGAGGGGCGGACAAGAAGATCCATATTTGAGAATCTAATGAAATATGCATTTCCTGTCTCTAATAACCTGGTAAAATGTTTCCTGTCTTTGGAAAATTTGTGCTATAATTATTGATGTAGTATAAAGAAACTTGTTTAGGCTGTCTAGAATCTCTACATTTACATCCCTGCTTTGACATTTAACCAGAGGTATAGTGTAAGTATAACCTAGTATCTTGCATCAATTTCTTTAGGTATGAAATAAAGGAAGCTGGACTAGCTGATTTCTGAGGTCCAATCCAGCACTAACATTTTATGATTATATGATCTTGCTATTCAGGGTGTTTCCATGATGAAAAGTTGCCTATTGTCTTCATTAGGATTTGAAATCTCCTTTTTAATTGGGAGCCAGTTAAGACTAGCAATTTGGGAGGTAAGGGTAGGCAAACCCTGAGTTCCCACTATGTGCTATAGACAGTGTTAGACTCCCACGTTTATATCACGTCACTTCTCTGTAGCCTATGGTGGTAGATATTATTTATCCCTGTTTAGCGATGAAAGCCACGTCAGGTAAGCAGTTAACTCAAGGGCACAGTTAGTAGGAGTACTATTTGGAATCAACGTTGGTCTTATGACTCCAGTTCAATTTTTTTTTTTGTTTTTGGCATCATAGTTGTTTTTAAATGTAATGTCTTTATTTGAAAGTAAACCTACAAAGGCTACCAAAGATAATCTGAAGGAAATAAAATGATATGTTAGTATTTGATAAGTTTTGTTGTCAAGTGTCTTTGCTTTTTTGTATGCTTAAAAAATATGTAAAAAAAATAGATTTTCAAAATTATAAAACAAAAACTATAATACAAAAAAGGATGCTAATACATAAACTGTTCTTGCAGATAAATAAATGAAAACTTTGGATATATGGATACATTTCTGATTCATTACCTTTGTGAATATCTTTTTTTAGCTCTTATCATTGTTTACTTTTTTGTAGCCTCTTTTTGCTTTTGAATACAAAGAAGTATTCCCTGAAAATGGATGGAAACTATATGACCCTCTTTTAGAGTATAGAAGGCAGGTATGTACTTTCTTTTCTTTCAATTTTAGTATTTTGTATTCTTTTCATTACAAAGAAAACTGGGTGAACCATGTATGAAAACCAGCATATCTCATACCACAGTAATTCACTACAGTAACAGATTAAAGCAGAATTCAATCTTGAAATCTGTTTTAGTATATCATTCTTCCTATTCTTCCTTCAGTATACCACTTTCCAAAAAGTCTCTATATTGCATTACTTAAGCCCCACCTAAAATAGTCTTTTCTTTATTTTTAACTTTCCTCCTGTCCACTATGCTTTCTTGAGAATTTAAGACATACTGATTATTTCTTGGTAATCGTTCGATTTGTTATCTAGAATATTCTAGAATTCAAATATGAAAATTCTTGAGCTTTTACTTTTGTATTTAAATTTCAAACATAGCATTTTAATTATAACATTTCTAATTAATTGTGGTTTTACAAAACCACAATAAGTAGAGGTAAAGAACCACCACCAGAGAGCTAAAGATATCTAAATGACTTGAAGTGTGGGGCTTGTTACCACACTTACATGTGGAAAGTGAAGTTGAAATTTCCTCATTTAGTTATAAAGTTAATTGGCAAAATATGAAATAGAATACAAAATAAATGGGAATCAACTAAAAGCCAAGAGTATACAAGAAACATGTTAGGATATTTGTGCTAACTCAAAAATCCAGTGTCAGAAGATGACTAAGCAACGAAAAAGTATAGCAAGTGTCTTTAGAAATTATAAAAATGAGGACTACTCTTTGGGAGTCTGGGAACAAATTGCTGTCCCAGGAGCGTTCAGTGTAGAACTTTGGAAAGCAGATGAGGTAACTGTGTCTAAATAAAAGAAATAAATTATTACTGAAAAGAAAAAATAAGTTAAAGTGTAAATGAACAACTATACCCATACAGAAAGAGAATTATGAGATTAGGAATTGTGACAGTAAGAATAGAGCATTGGCTTCTACATAAAGTGGTATGGATGCTTTATGGTCTTTGACTTACTTCTCTGAATCAACTAAAAGTTCTAATGGAGTCAGGACACTAGTTAGAAGCTGTAGTTTTAAGATTTTTTTTCTTGGATATATTTTAAGTTTATTACAGAAGAAAATGAAGATGATCTCTTAAAATTAAGGACTAATGATAAAGTATCAGATTATTCATTTTCACCCCTTTAAATTTAAAAGAGGAAGTGGTAATACTTGCATTCTGTACAAAATTCAAAAGGTCCAGCAGGGTATACTGAAAGGTAGGTTTTCCTTCCAGGACAACCCTGTGTCCCCCCCGCCATTCGAGTTCCCCTCCCTTTAGGAAATGACATTATTGGTTTCCTGAGTATTTTTTTCAAAGTTTCATGTCTACAAAGCTTGTGTATGTATGTTTGGGTATTGTTTTTTTAAGCATATGGTAGCATGCCATGCACACTCTTCTCTGCTTTTCTTTTTTCATTAATATATTTTGGAGATGGTACCATCTTCAAACATACAGACCTTTCTGTTTTTTTAAATTGAGATACAACTCACATACCATAAAATTTACTATTTTAAAGTATACAGTCCACTGCTTTTTAACATATTCACGAAATTGTGCAGTTACCACCACACTGTAATTCTAGCACATTTAGAAGACTTAGTTTTGAATTTTAGCTCTAGTTCTTACTCTCACACTTAGATGTAGGCTCTTGAATGAGTCATTTATGGCACACTGCCTTCATTTTTTACTTGGTGATAGATACCACATTATGGGATGTTTGAAGGATTGGTAACATATAGAAAGGCACTTTGTAAACTGCAAAAATCTATCCAAATGATGATTATTATATTTATTGCGTTGTGAGGCTCTGAAAAACAGGTATTATGACTGGCTTTATCATGTGCTGCCACTAAAAAAATGATAGCCACATTCATTCAATAGATCTACACTTAATAGTGTTAAAAGAAATCAGACTATATCTCTTCAAAAATGAGCAAAGGCTGGGCACAGTGGCTCAAACCTGTAATCCCAGCATTTTGGGAGGCTGAGACAGGCAGATCACTTGAGCCCAGGAGTTTGAGATCAGCGTGGGCAACATAGTGAAACCCCATCTATACAAAAAAATAAAAATTAGCCAGGTGTGGCGTGCACCTGTAGTCCAGCTACTTGGGAGGCTGAGATGGGAGGACCACCTGAGCCCAGGAGATCAAGGCTGTGGTGAGCTGTGAATATGCCACTGCACTCAAGCTTGGGCAACAGTGAGATGCCCCATGTCTCAAAAAATAAGTAAATAAAAATGGGCAAAGCTATTAATAACTGTTTAGGTTTGTCATATAGGAGAATGTTTCTTTAATTTACTCTTGAAGGACATATACAATATGTAGTGATTATACACAGGACTATGGAATTTGTGGATAAGGCCAAGAAAAATCAAGTCATCAGTCTGGGCACAGTGGCTCACAACTGTAATCCCAGCACTTTGGGAGGCCAAGGCAGGAGGACTGCTCAAGCCCAGGAGTTCGAGACAAGCCTGGGAAACATGGTGAAACCCTGTCTCTACCAAAAATACAAAAATTAGCCAGGTGTGGTGACACATGCTTGTAGTCACAGCTATCCAGGGGGATTGAGGCAGGAGGATTGATTGAGCCCTGGAGCTCGAGGCTGCAGTGAGCCATGAATGTGCCACTACACTCCAGCCTGGGTGACAGAGTGAGACCCTGTCTCAAAAAAAAAAAAAAAAAAAGGAAAAATATCAAGTCATGGGTAAAAATCTGTATAAAGATAATGAGCAGCCCAGTGTGGTGGTTCACACTTGTAATCCCAGCACTTTGAGAAGCCAAGGTGGGAGGATTGCTTGAGCTCAGGAGTTGGACACCAGCCTGGGCAACATGGTGTAACCCTATCTCTACAAAAAATACAAAAATTAGCCAGGCGTGGTGGTGCATGCCTGAAGTCCTAGCTACTCTGGAGGCTGACGTGGGAGGATTGCTTGAGCCCTGGAGGTTGAGGCTACAGTGAGCTGTGATTGCACCACTGCAGTCCAGCCTGGTGAAGAGTGCAGAGACCTTATCTCAAGAAACAAACAAAAAAGGTAACGAGCATGGTCTCCTGCAGAAATACCCAACAAAAGTTACATGCATTACTTAACAAACTTGGAAAACAGTCACTTCAGTCAAGGGAAACAGAATTTATCCTTAGAACTGGAATATAAGTAACTAAGAAAGCCATAATCCTTTCAGTTTGTTTGTGTAATAACTTGACCCTGACAAGTGGATACTGAAGGGCAGTGATTTTGTTTGGAGAGTAGATATATACCAAAGATCAATAGTTGTCAGTATATTTTTAGTACTGTCTACAAAGAAAGTGTCTGAGGGCTAGCCAATTCCAGTTTTCTGCTTGAAAGGCAGTTTTTAGTGAAGATAGGCGTGTCAGCATATCTAAGAACGAGGTAGCCATGAAGGTAATTTAAGTCAGTGGTTCTCATTCCTACCCCACCCTGCTACTTACCTGAATAATGTGACATTCCCCATGAGAACAGTGGTTCTCCTGGTAGTGATTTTACAAGGATATGGGAAGTGGAGTGGGAGACGAGAGTACCTTTCTGAGTTGGGGGATGGTGCATTAGGCTCTCCGATGTATGCTTCTCAAGTGATCTGACCTTCTTAGCTCTGACTGCATGTTTTCTAAGAAAACTTTGGAAACTGATTTTGCTTCTTATGGAAACTTCCTATGGTTCACTGATTTATTCATTTATACATTTATCAAATTCATATAATACGTTCTAAATACTAGTGGCTAAAATATGAAACAAAATGATAAAGTCCAGGTTCCCAAAGAGTTTGTGTTCAATGGAGCATTCAAACAAATAGATTAACAATTACAATATAATGTAATGAATAGTCTGATAGAGCAAGTACTGTAGGGAGAGAACATGAAGCCATCTGGGAGCTGAAAGACATTTGATATAGACTAGACCAGAGCATACAGTGGCAAGGGAGAGATCTGGAGAAAGCAGGATTGTAGAGGGCTTTGCTAAGTCTGGTAAAGGACTTCATACTTTATATGAAAAGCAATAAGTAGCCATTGATTTTAAGCAGAGGAATGACATAATCCCTTTTGCATCTTAAAAGATTACTGTGGAGGCAGTGTAGAGAATGGATTATAGAGGGACAGGAGAGAAGTGATAATGGCCTGAATTAGGGAAGTGGTGGTAAGAATTGAAAAAAGTGAGCAAACTTCTGGTATTTCCGGAGGCAAAATCATAGAAATTGGTCATTGACTGGATGTAAGGGATAAGGGAGAGGGAGGAGTTAAAGACGATAACCAAGTTTCTTGGATGAATACCATCTCTTTAAACTTGCCAATTCACTGTACTTTTTAGTATAGCATGTGAAAATATACGTATATATAAAAAATATATACGTATATATAAAATATGAAATATATAAGTATATATTCACATGCTATACTAAAAAGTACAGTGAATTGTGTGTATATATATATTATAATAAGTTTTAAGATGGAATCTCGCTGTGTCATCCAGGCTGGAGTGCAGTGGCGTGATCTTACCTCACTGCAACCCTCACCTCCTGGGTTCAAGCAATTCTCCTGCCTCAGCTTCCCAAGTAGCTGGGATTACAGGCATGAGTCACCATTCCCGGTTAAGTTTTGTATAATAGAAATGGGGTTTCATCCATGTTGGCCAGGCTGGTCTTGAACTCCTGACCTCTAGTGATCTGCCCACCTCAGCCTCCCAAAGTGCTGGGATTACAGGCGTGAGCCACCATGCCCGGCCAGCACGTAAATATTTTGTTAAAAACCTCTAATTAAGCCTTTTACTTGTGGAAATAAGTCATGGGTAAAAATCTGTATGAAGATAATGAGCAGCCTGGTGCAGGGTTTAACTTTCATCTTAAAGTTGTCCAGAATATCTGAAGTCAAGGAAATCAGGAGGGAGGGAAAGATGTAGACCATAGGGAGCAAGATGGGACCAGGCTAATTATATGGGGTAAACAGGATGTAAGGTACTAATGAAAGAACGGTTAGGGATAAATAGAAGCGCTATTGAGAGTGTTTGCTGGAAGGGAATTTTCTTTCTTAATTTTAACATCCTTCTGGGTGTTTGGCAACAGCTTGAGAAATACTTCTTTAAAGGAGAGTACATTCTGCTCTATGAGATTTTTACAACAATTTAGTGAACTAGGATAGTAAATTTTTCTTGAGGAATAATGTACTTTTATATAAAAAGGACAGATTTGGAATGGTCATGGAATTCTCTGCTACTTCCTAATGTATAGCTTTGGCCAAATTACAAACTGTGCCATAGTTTCTTTATGAAATGAAGTTAATGAAACCTGAGTACAGTAAAATACATCTGTGTTTGGGTGTAAAGAGGCTGGCAAAGTGCCTACACATAATAGATGCTCAGTAAATGTATTTTTCACTTTCAATTCTGTCTTTTTGTTTGATAAGAATTTTCAGAGATCATAAAATTTAAAAGATTTTCTTAAGTCCAATCATTTAATAGCTGAATTTTGTATACAGTGAAGGATGGAAAATTTCAGTTGTCTTATTAAGTAATCCTATAATGTGAAGTACTACACTATAAAATAGCAGATGTTGAAGAAGCACGAGAACTCAATAGTTGATATATTTTTAAAAAATTGTTTTAAACATTTTTCTTGCTTGTTGCCTTTTATTTTGCCTTGCATGCTTCCCTTACTTTTCTAATATATTTTAGATTAGCAAAATCCATTAGTACCTGAGTGAAAAATGTACTTCACATATATAAGTGATAGCTTTGTATGTAGTACTCTGGTGGACACTTGGTGCCTGACTTCTGATGTTTCTTTGTATAGATGAATGGCAACAAAGTCACTCATCCAGTCAAACTGAATGAGACCCTGCACTTTGGGAGGCCAAGGCAGGCGGATCACCTGAGGTCAGGAGTTCAGGACCAGCCTGACCAACATGGTGAAACCCTGTCTCTACTAAAAATACAAAATTAGCCAGGCGTGGTGGTGCATGCCTGTAATCCCAGCTACTGGGGAGGCTGAGGCAGGAGAATCCCTTGAACCTGGGAGGCAGAGGTTGCAGTAAGCCGAGATCACATCATTGCACTCCAGCCTAGGCAACAAGAGTGAAACTCTGTCTCCAAAAAAAAAAAAATAGGAACATTTGGCCAGGTGTGGTGGCTTACGCCTATAATCCCAGCACTTTGGGAGGCCAAGACAGGTGGATCACGAGGTTAGGAGATTGAGACCATCCTGGCCAACCCTGTCTCTACTAAAAATACAAAAATTAGCCCAGCACGGTGACGTACGCCTGTAGTCCCAGCTACTCAGGAGGCTGAGGCAGGAGAGTCACTTGAACCCGGGAGGCAGAGGTTGCAATGAGCTGAGATCGCACCATTGCACTCCAGCCTGGGCAACAGAGCGATACTCTGTCTCAAAAAAAGAATAGGAACATTTGAAGTATTAATGTTTCCTCCCTCCTCCTGAATATGCTTAGCACAAGCCCACACTCAGTATTTAGTGAATTAATGTCTGTTATATTAACATCAAATTGGGAATTGGGTTCCACAAATGAATACATATCCCTATATCAGAATATCTAATCCTAAAAGCCTGGTACCACAGGCTGACAACAGCTATCCCAGCACTTTAGGAGATGGACAGTAGAGGTCAGAGAGATTGAACAGGATGACTTCTGTCCTGGTGTCGCTTAATATTTTAGTTAGATAGTAATTTGTCTTATGTTTCATTTCACATGTAGGGAATTCCAAATGAAAGCTGGAGAATAACAAAGATAAATGAACGATATGAACTTTGTGATACATACCCTGCCCTCCTGGTCGTGCCAGCAAATATTCCTGACGAAGAATTAAAGAGAGTGGGATCCTTCAGATCAAGAGGCCGTATCCCAGTAAGTAGGAAGTTTGGAGTTTGGATGAGCCTTTGCAAGTGCTTTTTTACTCAACGTAATGCTGAGATTAATGAGTAGGAGAATGGATTCAGGATATAAATAGCTACAGCAGCAGGTCTTTCGTGGGGATATTGGAGATTGATTTATTTAGTAAAGTTAAAACTAGAGGAAAGACTTAGATTAAAGAGGCTTCCGGAGAGTGTGATATGGGTATTAGATAAACTGCACAGAATTGCATGATTCTTCACTGAAAAGCAAAGTTTGCTCTGTGTATTAGTCACTATTTATCTTATTGTATATTCTTTAGTCATGGTGATAAATGTTTTTTTTTTTTTAAGTCCTAGAAAGAACACCTTACAAATTTATAACTGGATCTTAGAAAGATGAGCTTAAATAATTTTAGGTACAAAATTCATAGATTCTAAAGGCTTTTAGAACTGAGCAGTTTTGCTAATATATTAAGTGGGGTTTACTTAGCCCTGTTTCAAAGTATTTTTTCCAGGAGGTAACATTTCCCAGTAATCAACGACTTTCCTAAATCAGTATCTGACTAAAGAATTAGACCAAGTTTTCCACATGCCAGAATTGGCTTGAAAGAAAGGCGATAATTTTTCCTAGCAGCCCCAGATGTCCTTTCATGGCCAGGCTTTGGATCCAATTAGAAAGCAGAGATTTATTGAGTACTGTTTTTGAGAATTATAAACAGAGAAGTATGTAAAAGGTGTGTTACCTTTTTTTTCCTCATTAAGGTTTTATCATGGATTCATCCTGAAAGTCAAGCCACAGTCACTCGGTGTAGCCAGCCCATGGTTGGAGTGAGTGGAAAGCGAAGCAAAGAAGATGAAAAATACCTTCAAGCTATCATGGATTCCAATGCCCAATCTCACAAAATCTTTATATTTGATGCCCGGCCAAGTGTTAATGCTGTTGCCAACAAGGTCAGATGGTCTCTTAGTAATTATAATTATGGTTTCATGGATCAGCTGAGTTTGGCAGGACCACAGTGTAGTAAAAAGGGCTCAAGCTCTACACTGGTAAAGATATAGGTTCTAGTCTTGGCTCTTCAACTTGATGGTGTGATTTTGAGTTATTTAACCTCTTTAGACCTCAATTTGTTTATTGGTAAAAATGAGAATAATAGCTAACAGTGTTGTTTTGGGAGCAAACATCATTTAATAAAAAATAATGCATAACCTTGTGCTTACTTACATAATAACTAGGTGTTCAGTTATTCTGAGTTTCCCACTTCTCCAAATTTGACAACTGAGTTTATGACTCACTGAAGTCCCTGTATAGTCCTGCTCTAGGAATAGCAAACTAGTGTTCTCAGTGACTAGTGGTGCCCTCTTCTGACCGTCCTCCACCTGAACAAGTTATTCAGACTGACTGACAGTCAGCTGTAGCTGATTGTTCCAGCAGAATAAATATTAGCATTATGGAAATTGAAATTTTGGTTCAGTTGACCAAATCTATAGGAGGAGGGAAGGAGAGAGAAGACATAACAACTTGACTACAGCAGCAGGTACCATTACTGAAAAGTGCTCATCTTTTCAAGTGTACATTTCAGTGCTTTTAGTATATTCACAAAGTTGTACAACCATCACCACTACTTGATTCCAGGACATTTTCATTCTATGTGTTTCTGTGACAGGTTCTATATAGTTGTTACCGCTGCTGTCTTTCTAGAATGTTGCAACAAATTTGAATTGAAAGTTCCTCTCTTATTCCCACTCTTCAGAAGTAATCCTTGTTAACAGGTATCCATTGAAACACTGTTAATTCTATAATTGTGCCAAATGATTTCCCACTCTCAGTGTCAGAAAGGAAGCTGAACTTCTGTTATTTCAGTAATTTGTTGCTGTTTATGAGTTCGTGGGTTCTGTTGTTTTTCAAAGATGTGGGTCATATGATCACTTAATTTTATATAATTATATTTGCTGCTCCAGTATTTTCCTAATTTGTTTCCATTAGGGCTCTAAGAAGTATGATTTTACACATGAGTTAGGTAGAAGATAGAATATTTTATTCATGAAATATAAAAAGATTAAGTCCAGAAAAATTAGGTTCTTCTTTCCAGCCATAGCTTATTTTGAACACCAAATATTTTCTCATTCTATTCTGTAGATGTAGATTTCAGTCTTTGAGAACATTCATGATGATAGCATTCTGTGCTTTTATACTTGTTCTTTTTATTTAAAAAGAATTATGTGGTTAAAAAAGAAGCAGGTCATTTTGATTGCAAAGAGTTTATTTCTTAGATATGAAGATTAAAATGAGGTGAAGAGGCAGGGAGGTGAAGCAGCATAGGTAAACCAGATATGCGATCGCAGCACCTGAAACTTACAGTCTGGTAATTTCAGTATATATGAAAGGAAGTCTTCTATAAGAACTTATGCTTGGGTAGAAGTTGAAGTATGGGCTGGGAAAATTTAGTGCTTTACAATGTTTAAATACCCTCATATGTGTTTCACATTTAATTTTAATAATGGGCCACATGAGCAAGTCAGAGTACGTATATATTCATTTGGTAAAGAAGAACATGAGGAAGCGAGTGGTTGTGCTAAATAAGCTGTCCTGAGCCATCCATTTTCCCGTGGAGTTTTCCTGGTCTCCAGTAATATGTATCATCTTTTATGCTATTGGATATTTTATGTCACTTGTCCACAGATGTGCATTCATTTATGATTTTCCATGATGTGTGCTTTTTTCCAGGCAAAGGGTGGAGGTTATGAAAGTGAAGATGCCTATCAAAATGCTGAACTAGTTTTTCTGGATATCCACAATATTCATGTTATGAGAGAATCTTTACGAAAACTTAAGGAGATTGTGTACCCCAACATTGAGGAAACTCACTGGTTGTCTAACTTGGAATCTACTCATTGGCTAGAACATATTAAGGTGGGTGTGTGTTACTATATCCCAAACAAAGACTTTCTCTACTCCTTTGTTTATATTAGCTTTTAATATTAACAATGAAAAATGGGTAAATGCTTTGATACTTGGAATTACTACTGAATTTTAATGTTTGAATGAATTGGTTTTTTATACTGTGCATTTGGTTCTGTTGTACTTCTTTCGTTCCCCCTCGCCATCCTATCTGAATTCGAACCATCCTTCAGATTCTAGTTCATATTTCATTTCTTCGTAAAGTCTTCCCAGATTGCATCCTTTTCCATTTTCTCTGAACTCTTTACCCTGTCTTTCTGTCTAGTCAGGAACTAGCCTGTACTTTGTTTGCTTTTGTGTGTCAACCAATGTATATTGCTAATTTATGAAGACCAAGACTGGATAAATCCTATATATATATTTTTGTCTTCTCAGGAGCTAGGGCAGCACTATCTGTGAATAGGTACCCAGTAAATATTAGTTGCATGATATGTGAAAACCATTCTGATCAGGAAAATGAGGTGGAATGGTTGCATGAGCCACACTGAGTGCTAAGTCATTTGCAGAGCACATGTCAGTGCTAATTTACCTAACATGCTAATATAGTTATCATATTTTCAGATATGGTCTGTCAGTAACATAACTCACCAAAATATAGACTTATGTAACCACATATATAAATATTATGAGGTAATGGGAAATGCATTCTTTCATGATAAGAACGATACTTCTACTCACATTAAAATCTCTGAAGTTCAGACAATTGAAGAGAAAACCAAACTGAGTTAAGAATTTTAAATAGACCACTTTTACTATTGTTTCCGCTTTGAGAAGCTTAGAAGCTTGAAAATCACAAAGTATAAACACTACTCAGCATGTTCATGTGGCCCATTTATTAAATTATGTGATGTGTAAATATACAGTCTTACGCTTGATTTGGAACTAACATAAATCTCTGTGTTTGATTCTGAAAACTCCAAGTATTTAATTTCCAGCTACAACATGGTCTCTAAAAGGCTGGCTATAACAGAATCAAATTTCCCTGGAGGTATAAGACATATAGTTGGGCTAAACTACTTTATTCTCCCCCAATCCTTATCACACCAAGAAAATTTATTCACTCAATCACTCTCTTCTGGTCTCTGTTCAAATATCACCTGAGAGAGGCCTTTCCCCGCCTCTTTACAAAATAAGAGTTCTACCAGCACTCCCTATAACTTCTATGGAGGGTTTTCACTTATTGCCATCTGGTATACTGTATATTTCCTTGTTTATTTGTGACTGGTGGGCCTTACCCAAATAGAATGTAAACTTCAGTAAGCAGGAACTTTGTTCTCTGCTGTATGGCCTGTGCCTAGAACAGTATCTGCCTTCTAGTAAGGGACTCCATAAATGTTTAACGAATGAATGAACGATTACTACTTTGTATAACTCTTCCTGACCAATCGTAACTAAACCTTTGGGTTAGTGATTCTTAACTTTGTATATGCACTAGAATTATAGGTGGAATTTATTTAAAATATGGAATTAGGATCATTGGAGAATGGGGTCTAGGCACTTCAGGCTTACAAATGCCTCTGATATCCTGATGTCAAGATCGTCATAGTACCCCATTTCCAGAATATGCTAATAGCTGTGATCGAGGGGAGGTTACGATATTTCCAAGCTTAATAATCTGTTTTCTTTCATTCTCATCTGTGTAGGTAGAACTATACTCTTTTTCAGGTATAATACGATATGGCCATTGCAGGGAAGAATAGGCTGTACTGTCCTTTTTTTTTTTTTAAGATACCATACTTTTGTGTTTCTTTCTTGATTATATCTAATTATTTTTAATAATTTAGTTTTAACTCAAGATCGATTTCAGAAAAGGTAAGTTATTTTGTAAAGGATTTCTGCATATTTAAAAAAATAAGAGCTTAAGTTATTTTAAATAACAGATTGACATATTAATCTGTGAATTTTCATGCATAGTGTTACAGAAAAGTAGCTCACTCTAAAGTTTATACTATGCTTGCTGTATGCTTTGTGACATAAAAATCTTTAGTCAAAACAATACAATAAATGCTATAGAATATTTCAAAAGAGATCCAGTATTATTGCTTTCACGTACTTGTCCCAATTTAGTTTCAGTAAGCGTTGTTTCAAATCATAAAAAAACTTCAATTTCCATATCAATTATTTTTATTTAAATAGATGATGGAATATTTGATGATTCTTAGAAACAGATCTCTTTAGAACTTTTCTAAGAAGAATCTTACACCATGATTTATTTAGCACCCAAAGGTACTTTTTATTTGGCTATTTCATTGGGCAAATTAATAGGAGTCAACAATTATGAGGTTTTTCTAGTTTTAAAAGCAAAATTTACGTATCTTCTACCATTTAAAAAAATTATTCTTAGGAAGGGACAAATGTTTTTCCTCATGTTATTGAAATAGTGATCCCTCATAAGCTTTATTAGTAAATTTTGAAGAAGGAAGTATTTATTAAAAAAATTTGTTTTCCAGCTTATTCTTGCAGGAGCTCTTAGGATTGCTGACAAGGTAGAATCAGGGAAGACGTCTGTGGTAGTGCATTGCAGTGATGGCTGGGATCGCACAGCTCAGCTCACTTCCCTTGCCATGCTCATGCTGGATGGATACTATCGAACTATCCGAGGATTTGAAGTCCTTGTGGAGAAAGAATGGCTAAGTTTTGGACATCGATTTCAACTAGTAAGTAAGGAACCTTGACTTTTGATACCAAGGCATGTGAAAAAAATACGTTTTTTAAAATAAGATATTCTTCGAAATTATCATTTATCTAGTGGGGCAAACGTTTTTGCTTGCTTTGGAAAGCATTAGGATATCCCTAACATGACTAGTCTGGAGCCAGAGCTATTTGTCAAGCATCTGACCCGGTCTTTTCTGTGATCTCCACTGGGAAACATCATATATCATTCAGTGATTGTCTATGGGTGTTTCTGGGCAGGCGTTTTCCTAAATAGTTGAAAAACTTTTAGAAGGGTCTTTACCCAGATGCTGTCTGTAATGTTAACCTTTAGTATCCAGTAGTTACCAGAGTATACTAGCAGTGTTTATACAGTGTCCCTTGGTATATGTGGGGGCTTGGTTCCCAGACCCCATGAATAGACCAAAATCCACACACACTGAACTTCTGAAGCTGGCCCTGCAGGGACCACGTAAAGTCGGCCCTCTGTGTATGTGGGTTCCACATCCTGCATTTGGCTGAAACAAATCTGCATATAAGTGGACCTGTGCAGTTCTGTGTCGTTCAAGGGTCAACTGTAACTTGAAAGAGACATTTAAAGTTAGTCTGTTCTTTTGAACTTGAACTGTTAAATAAAATTGGGCACCTGGGTGTTTATTCAGATGGCTCACATTTTGCCGCCCTCTACACAATGTACTTATCATGAAATGGCCATTTAAAACAAACTTTTACTTCAAAGAATAAAGTTTTAGTCAGCCAAAGCTGCACATGTTCATATAAATGTGATCAAAATCAAACATTTTGGGGTGTTTGAAGTTGCTATGGATTCCTAAATTGCTAACTCTGGTTACCTACTCCCCCTCTTTTTTTTTCCTAGTTATATTCTGAAAATAGAATTTTGACAATTAAAGGGCACCCAGGCAAGAGGATTTGCTCACAAGGTTAATGTAATGATTCTCAAACTTTTTGGTTTTAGGACCCCCTTTACATTGTTAACAATTATGGATAGCTTTTTTTCCTAACTCCCCAAACTTGTCACCCAGAGAACTTTATGTGAGTTATATCTATCAATATTTGCCATATTGAAAATTAAATTTAAAAAAATTTAAAAATATTAATTTAGGAAGTAAGCCTATTATATATTAACAGAAATAATATTTAAATGGAAAAATAGTTTCCAAAACAAAAAGTTTAATGAAAAGACTGGCATCGTTTTACTTTTACAAATTTAATGAGTTTGGCTTAATAGAAGATAGCTGAATTTTATATTTATTTTTACCTTCAATCTGTTTTGTGAGTTTTAAGTATATGAAGAAAATCTAACCACATACAGATATATAAGTGGAAAAGCAGAAAGTATTTTAATAGCTTTTTCAGGGAATTGTAGATATTCTTCTTTGATACTATGCCAGAACTTGATAAACAGTAGTTTCTTAGAGGTTAGTTGTTATATGGAATCCAAAATCAAATTAATGAATTTTTTAATCATTAAATTCCATTGGTCTCGCTTCCATTTTGAATAGATCTTTTACCCATGTGTGGTTTTGTAACATCACATATTGGTTATTTGGAAAGTACTGGCTTATTGAGTTACACAAATCTTCCAAATGTAAATGCATTTCGTCATATAATACCATAAAATCACACTTGTTAATCACCACCATTGATTTTGTCAGAAAAGCCTTCAAGTATTTTTAAGCTCATTACGGTGGGCAAAAGTTCTCCAAAAATTGAGTTTTCACTCAAAAGCTTGAATATTTTCATTGACAACAAATACTGTCAGTTGTTTTCCTTTCAGTGATAATTCACATTGTACATTTTCAAAAAAAACTCTTTTTAAGTCTAAGCACAGTGCATATATTGATTTCTCTTTCAAATAAAAATGATGAGAAAGTGCTATCTCCTACCATACTACGTGCAGCAGCAAAGAGTTACACATATTTCCCGTTTTGTCACACAGGCCATTAAAAAAAAGTGTACTTAAGGGATGAGATTTAATAAAATTAGTGATTTTTACTGCCTTGTTAAGCACACTGGCATAAGAAAAATCGATTTTTTTCCTTTCTTTAACTGCGAGTGTCTGGTGGTAGAATACAGTGGGTACGAATGCAGTTTTAATTACAAGCATTGCCCTGCTTGATGCCTGCAGAGGCACCAGAATTTTTATCCTTCATAACTTATGCATCATTAGTGCAAATGCCAACACACTGAAAAAGGTAAATAATGTCTTAATAAATTATGAAAATAGTTTTGACCTCACAGCCCTTGGATGTTTGTGGACCACACATTTAGAATTTCTGCTTTGGGTAAGGAGCAGGATTCTGTTTTCAGTTATCTGAGTCAAAGGTCCTCAGAGGAAATAACTGAGAAACTAGGTAGATGACTGCATGCTTGAAGGGTGGATGTCAAGCATTTTTGGCAGGTTTTCTAAGATGTGTGCTAATAGGGTTCCTCCTAATAAAGACACATCAGCGCTAAGATAGCGGGTACCCTTCACTCACTGGTCAAGGCATTAACAGAGAGTGGTGCTTTCTAAGGCCAGTGTCCATGTAACTTATTTCTCAAAGAGAGAAATTAAAATCTCTAGGACAAAAATCTGGCCTCTGAGTTCTGACTGCTTCCATCTTTTATTAGCAACCTTTTTAGGATCTGGGTTTATTAAACAGAGTAGTAATTCGTATTACAAGCACTTGTGTCAGAAAATATCTCAGCAGTTTGCACATCAAAATGTTAATAGATTTCTGCTTGGCAGGCTAGTGGGTGATTTTTTACTTACTTTGCAATGCTCTTTAAAATACTCTGAAAAATTTTATGTATTTGAGACAGGGCCTCGCTTTGTCATCTAGGCTGGAGTGCAGTGGTGCAATCATAGTTCACTGTAGCCTTGTACTTTTGGGCTCAAGCCAGCCTCCCACCTTAGCCTCCTGAACAGCTAGGACTACAGGTGCATGCCACCATGCCTGGCTTTTAAAAATTTTTTGTAGAGATGGAGTCTTGCTATGTTGCCCAGACCCATCTCAAATTCCTGGCTTCAAGTGATCCTTCCACCACAGCCTCCCAAAGTGTTGAGATTACAGGTGTGAACCACAGAACCTGACTTTGAAAATTTTTAGACTATTGACCAATTATTATTTTTTAAAAAAATTATTTCCACCAAAACATGAAAACTCCCCCAAAGTTCATATATTTCACTTTTTGCTTCAGAGAGTTGGCCATGGAGATAAGAACCATGCAGATGCAGACAGATCGCCTGTTTTTCTTCAATTTATTGACTGTGTCTGGCAGATGACAAGACAGGTAATTTATCTGGCCTATCTATTCTTATATATCTCCTTTCAGTTTTCCTGTCAGAGTGGGGAGATTTGGTCACTGATTATCCTATAGGTCATTAAATGGAAATTCTTGTAACATCTCCATGTCCATGTGAGAGCTATTATTTATTGTCACATTATGAATCAGGTTAAAGATTAACACTTGACAATTTGATTCTATTAGCATTTCAATGAGTAGCATTGATAACAACTCCCAAGAGGTTTTATCCTTTGTTTTGAACAAATAGTGTTAAACAGGCTCACCTAGAAGCTCATATTGCTAAGAGTGGAGATAAAATAAGCTAGGTATCACAAGCAAAATCAAATCTTTTAAGTAACTTTAACTGTTAATTTTTTAAAATTTTTCTATCTGCTCGTTCTGAAAATTTGTATTTTAAGGGAAAAATGTTTATATAGGAAGCATAACAAGGGAGGCACATATTACATTCAGTTCTTTTTATTTTTTGGCATGGAGCGAGCTATTATGGCTTTTAGAACTTCTAACAAATTTGAAATATTAATATAAATGAATTTAATCTTTTGGAAAGAGCAGAGGGGACTGAGAAAACACCTGGTTTACTATGAGATGACTTTATTAATGAGGCAAGGGGTCACTGTCTTAAAAAGATGATTTAATTCTGACTCAAGAAAAACCATCTGGAAACCCTGTTGAATGCAGCTCATTGGGAGGTAATTATTTACCTAAGGCTTTGTTAGACCCCCAAACAACTAGAAGTCTGAATTGTTTGCACTTAGATTGCCATATGAATTTAAAGTAGGGCAAGTGCTGGCTCTGCTTGGCTTTGGATCATATTTATTTAGGAGCATATTTTTAGCTTCAATAAAATACTATTTCAATAAAAGAAAATGAATGGTAATCAGGTGAAATAATCAATTATATATTTAATAGTCCCTTGCCTCCATAAGCATTTCTGCATGGGTGAATTATTTAGAAACATGTTGGGTTAAATGAAGCATTTTTGTAGCTATGACTACAATATGATGAGACTAGTGTTTTAGCATATATACTGAAAAGGTGTATGCAATTCAGTTTTGGTTTATAAATCAGACCTTCAGTGTGTTGGGAGCTGGGAGGGAGAGGTGCTATATACCTAATTTAACAATGTTGAGTTCTTTCTTGGATTAGGTTTGACTTTTTCCTTTGGAATTGGCTTTGAGGCAGTGTATCTACTACCTAAGTCCCTACAATCCTTTTTTGGATATGTGACCCAAAACACTAGGACCCCACTTTTGACTATTACCATATTCAGTTTTAAATAACCTTTGACTGTTGGCAAAAATCAAATTTGCCATGAAAGGAGTAGGAAAGCTCTTTGAAACCGTGGTATTGTTGATGGTTGTGTGTACTGCTTTCCAAAGTGAATACCTTGAAGGAAACGATGTGTTTGAATATCAGTTCTGATATGTTTGTTAGAAAAAAAGCACATTTACCAATTTCTTGCAAAGAAGAGTACATGATAATCTATAGCCAACCACCCTGAATGCACCCATCTCATCTGATTTTGGAAGCTAAGCAGGGTCAGGCCTTGTGAGCACTTGGATGGGAGAAGAGTACATCATAATACATTTCTTCCTTAGTAATTTTAATTTTGTTAACTTTTTATATGCTCTATCTAAAAGTAGTTTAACTCTAATTTTGAGCATGGCACTAAATAAAAGAAAATCAGTTTAAATCTGTATTTTTGATAGAACCTAAAATACTTTATAGCTGTCTTTATTTTATACACCTAGTGTTTTTCTGTATATTTTCTTCCTGAATATAAAGCATATTAGCTAGTCGTAACGTTTGTTAGCAATTGTCGGTTTTATAAATACTTGAATACTAGTACAGAGACCTGAATAGCACATTTGTCAAAACAGAACCAACTATGTTATGATAGCCAGATTCTATACCTCTCCTCCTATTTCCGTCCTCATCTCTGTCACCTCAGTCCTGAGATCAGGAAGCAGTTGTTGAAGGGCCTTTTAGATTTTAAACATGTAAATAAAACAAAATAGTTCTCTTCTGCTTAGGATTTTAAAAGCAATAGCTGCATTTAATGCCCTGCTATTTTAGTTTCTTTGTGAGGAAATGCCTACTGATTAAGCTGTCTTCTCATAACTGAGCTAATAGTTTTGCCAAGAAGATGAAAAACTAATCACAGGCTTAGATCCTTGGGATTGCTATTTAGTGATTCAGGATGCATTCATATTTGGCTATATAAAAAGGCTGTTAAGAGTGTGAACAAATACAGGAGATGGGATTTATTTTTTAAAGGAATAAATGGAATTTGAGTTTTTTACAATTAGCTTTTTGTTGTGGAAATGCTTGGTCATCTTCTGCTTGATCATCTGCTTCATTCAGCTTCACAGCCACAAAAATTATTCAAGGCCTACTAAGGGCCCTTTATTGTTAGGAAATCTGTCATGTTATCCTGTCTATACTTGCTAAAATGTAGGAAACTTCAAGGCAAAGTTGTTTTCATCCCTGTTCCATTTACATGCTGTTTATACTATTTTCCTCCACTATAAAGGAAGGGATCTAAGAAGTAAAAACTTGGAAGCAATGTGTATTTTCACAGTCTGCAATCTAAATATTTATATAATTTCTTACATACAGCCCTATAATTGGTAGAACCTTACATAGAAGCTTTCAAATAATTCTGAAATATTAGATAGGATGGATTAAACGAAACCTTCTAACTTACGGGGGTTTGTAATTTTTTATTTCATTAGTCCCCTAAAATTGTGTTGTGTAAAACTAAGACATCCAGTCAAGCCCCCTGGCTTGGGTTAGAGAGTGAATTTTCTTTTTGTTAGATTCTGCTAAAATAGTGGCTTACAAGGGACTCTGGTTTGATGGGATGGATGTTCCCTGAAAAGTTTAGGTCGGTGCAAAAGTAACTGCCATTTCAGTGGCAAAAGCTGCAATTACTTTTTCAGCAACCTAAGTATTTAATAGGTTAATTAACTTGTAAATTATCTGCCTTAGATGTTTACTTTTGTGTATTGCTAACATGTTCTGGAGACATTATTGGCATTTTTTTGTGTAATCCTTAGAAAAACAACTATGTTGTTGAAAATTTAAAGAATCTTAATGTTGTTTGTGGTCATTTTTGGCAGAGAATGCCTAGAGTTGCCAGAATTGCATAAGTCAAAATTCAGCCTGCAAGTTTAGGGTTAGCAGATACAGCGGATACAGAAACATCATGGTCGTTAAAGTGATAACACGATGTTTGAAAAGAAAATCATACAAATAATGCCATAATGGTTTGGAATAATGTAGATTTGAATGTTTAACTTATTTTTAAATACTACCTCAAAGGATCTACCCATGACAGGGATGAGTATGCTTGAAGAATGTCTTAATTTATGTGTTTGTGATGTTCGATTTGCAGTTTCCTACCGCATTTGAATTCAATGAGTATTTTCTCATTACCATTTTGGACCACCTATACAGCTGCTTATTCGGAACATTCCTCTGTAATAGTGAACAACAGAGAGGAAAAGAGGTAAAATATGAAACATGACCTTACCCATACTATCTCTACTGTATACTTTTCCCTAAAAGAATGTACTCTGTGATAGATTTCAACTGAAGTCATTCTTTTGGGTCATACTTTATCTTACATGCTATAATATTGATTGCTTCCTTCCATAGATCTGGAACTGATATATTCTGAAGTATCTTTGTCACAAGGCTGAAGGTGCTAGCTATCTGTCTGCTATGAGTTCATGGGTGGGAAGTAGTTTCTGCTAAAGAGAACTGAAGTATGTGAAATCTAGGGAGCACCAGTGTACCATTTTTTTCTATGTAGAATGGAAATCCTTTACAGTAGGTGCAGAAAAATTTAATTAGCAGAAAATGTATATTTGAGTGAATAGGCAGCTCAAATTCCCAAGTATATCCTATTTATGGAGACATTTTAGGTTAAGTTTTTGAGTTTTTTAAGTTGTAGAGTAATACTGTAAAAAAATTCAAACACATAAAAGATAATATGTGGAAAGTTAAAGTTTTTCGTTATCCCACTTTTCCCCAGAGGTATCACTGTTAAGTGGGGTTGGTATTAAGAAGAAATGGTGTAAGGATTACATTTCAAGTTTTACGTCTTTCTCAAAACTTGTCTATCCTATGTATCAACATCTTAGTCATCTTGATTAGTATCTCCCTCTGCATCAACTTTTATTCTAAAAAATGTGGTTATAAAGTAGTTTATGTTTTATTTAATAAAGCACAGTAGGAATAAGTACTTGCACTGAAGCTCAGTTGCTGGGTTCAAATCTTGGATCTATCACTTTCTGTAACAGTTTGCTTGGGGAAGTTAATGTCTCCTTTTGTAAAATTATGAAGATTATTAAATAAGCGATACAAAATGCCACAGAACTGCTATGTAGTATTTCCTAGACTTCCTTAAAGGCAGGTATTAAATTTTTAAATTCACCTTATGTTTCAGTGTCTAGCATGCAATAAATATTTCTATGCATAGCAGGCACTCAATAACTTAAGGAATGTTCATTAGAAATAGCATAACTAAGTTTCAAAGATAGTTTTATTTTTTGAGAGCCTTGGGTAGGAATCATTGATAAAAAAAAAAAAAACTTTTGAAATTAATACTTTTTAAAATTAATATGCATACCATGAAATTCACTTTGATAGTGTATAGTTGACTGGTTTTTAGTATATCTGAGTTGTACAGCCATCACCACATTTTCATTTCAGAACATTTCATCACCTCAGAAAACCTGTTAATAGTCACTCCCCATTCAGCCCTGCCAAACACCAATGTTTTTGTCTCTGGATTTGCCTTTTCTGGACATTTCATATAAATGGAGTCATTTAATATGTAAACCTTGTGTCTGGCTCCTTTCCTTTAATATGCTTTCAAGGTTCATACATTATGTATCATTTCTTTTTATGGCTGAATAATATTCCATTGTGTGGATATATTTTACTTATCATCAGTTGATGGACTTTTGGGTTGTTCCCACTTCTTGACTATTAATGAATAATGCTGGTTTGAACATCTATAAAAAAGTTTTCATACAGACATGTCTTCCGTTTATTGGATAGGTACAAGAGTGGAATTGTTGGATCATATGGTATCTGAGGAAATGCAGACTGTTTTCCAGTACCCTCTGATTTTAATATAAGTTGGTTTATCACTGAAGTCTCCAAGTCGACATCCTCTAAAGAGATTTTAATGACGACAAAGTACTTTTTTACAAATTTCATCTCAAGTGTAAATGGCTTAGGTGGTGGATAATCTTTACCTATTTTTCCTGCCTACAGAATCTTCCTAAAAGGACTGTGTCACTGTGGTCTTACATAAATAGCCAGGCGGAAGACTTCACTAATCCTCTCTATGGGAGCTATTCCAATCACGTCCTTTATCCAGTAGCCAGCATGCGCCACCTAGAGCTCTGGGTAGGATATTACATAAGGTGGAATCCACGGATGAAACCACAGGTATGTGCTGTACAATATACAATGGGAATTTTCATTCATACAATGCAACTTTGTCCCTTAAAAGCAGCTGGAAAGATTATCTGTGCATATTTGAAACTTTACTCTTTACCCATCGACAGTTACAACTGTATAGTAGAAAAAGTACTATACTGGGGCAGGGTAATCAGTATACCTGGTTCTTAGGACTGCTTGTATGACATCAGACATATCACTGCTCTCTTTTCTCGCATCTTCCCTCCTCTGTCTGGATAACCTCTAGGGGGTCTTGTTTTAATAAGCTGAAGAAAGTAGCTTTAGGAAAGTTAAAAGCTGAACAAAATTCTGGTCTACTGTGAATATGTTTATGGAATATTAACTACTTAGAACTGTTTAAGACTAAAAACCTGTAAATAATAGGGACTCTTCTGACTACTGACTTTTAATTGTGTTAATTATTTGTTGTATTTGGAAAAGTACCAGTTTCAGGAGCACCTACACAGCAGGTTATTCTCTGGAAATACTCAGGGGCACTGGGAAAGCCAGTGGAAAGATGAGTGGTGTCCATAGTCCCTATATTTAACTTCACTGATGGGTTGGAAAGGTGCCACTGGTTCCAACAGCTGAAAGAACATACACTGCAACATTTAGGGAACGATTTGACTCTTTGGTCAGGATTTCCTAGTTGAATATTTTATGTTTTGCTCTTGCAGGAACCTATTCACAACAGATACAAAGAACTTCTTGCTAAACGAGCAGAGCTTCAGAAAAAAGTAGAGGAACTACAGAGAGAGATTTCTAACCGATCAACCTCATCCTCAGAAAGAGCCAGCTCTCCTGCACAGTGTGTCACTCCTGTCCAAACTGTTGTATAAAGGACTGTAAGATCAGGGGCATCATTGCTATACACTCTTGATTACACTGGCAGCTCTATGAGTAGAAAGTCTTCCGAATTTAGAACCCATCTATGAGAGAAAGTTCAGTCACTTTATTTATTTTAAATCTCTCTAGGATGAGTTTAGAACTGTAGCAGTGCAGGTGGCTTAAGTGAAATAACTCCATATGTAATTACATGATTATGATACTAATCTTTTAAGTATCCAAGGATATTAAAATACTTCAATCCTGGATCCACAATGGGAACAAGTTTCTATTAAAAGGCAAATGCTGTTACAAATTTTTGGCATCTGGTAATATTAAAACCATTTTAGAAATATGCTCTGTGCTCACTGTGCAGAGGAATATCAGTTTTCCAACCAAAACTGAAATTCTGTGGCATCACATATATTGGGGCCTTGATGTCATGACAGATCAAAATCATTTGATATCCCTTTCTCCATTCTAGGTTTTTCTTTTTTTCAGTAATTGATTTACCTTGATCACTTTTCAACTTCCATATTCTCGTATAGTAAAAGGCAAAGTGTTGATTATGGCATAGTAGTAGTTGAAAATTATTGCTGTCATTGTTTACATACTTAAAACATATTAGCAAGTTGAGCCAAAATGGGAGGCCTTATAGATGTGCTTGGGGGAAGATGAAGGGCAGAAAGTATCCATACAGGAGTTCAAAGAATTCCATGCCCTTCAGATTAGCCCAATTACCAGAAACATCATGGGAGATATTTTAAAAACTAATTATTCACTTGTTTTGTGTGTCTGAACACACAGAAGCTAACTGGCAAGTTTTTAAGAAGTATTTAAAAATCTTACTAGGATTGACATTTTTCTGAAGTCTGTATAAATAGCTTATAGTGAGAAGTACTATGCTCAAATTTTACATTTTTCCCTTTTCAAATTCTATAATTTCCACTACCAAAGAACACACTGCATGTAAAAGATGTATTACAATCTCAAAGCCAGTAAAAGAAATCTTGCTTCACTGCTCACCTGCTACAAGTAAGAGTCTGGTGCTGGTAGAAACATTTGACTTTTATTCTATATAAGAGCCATATGTAATGTACTGTAATAAAGGAGCTTCTTGTCCCTTGGTCTTTTAATTAAAAGAAATTCCAACTGACTTTTAAACTTTGTTCTTGTCCAAAGTTGCCTTTTCTTTTTTTTTCCCAGAAATATTTGGAAATTATTGAAGGAATATGCACCCCACATGAAAATGTTCAATTTGTACCCATTTTCCCTTAACCAACACCCAAATCAAACAAAATATACAGTGTTTTTCCACTCACTAATTCACTATACAGGGAGTCTGAACCTTAGCCTCCCTCTTGGTCTTGCAATGAGGAACTATAGTTTCTATTAGTATATCCAATTTAGCAAAATTAGTACCAAAATGATTTCTTTGGTAATTTTGTGAAATACAAGCTTTTTAACAGGGCATTTAAGTGGCTAGCAAATTGGTGTTAAACATTAAGCTTTCTACTCCAAGTATTTCACAAATGCATCTGCCATTTTCCTCATTTAAACTTTGATTATCTTGGCCTGATACCACATAAAAGAATGTAGAATGGCTGAAGAGATCAAGAATTTAAAGCTTCTAGTCTTAATATACTTGCATCCACTTCAAATTCCAATCAAAAGCCAGGGGAATCTAAGTGCAACCCTACCACTTCTCTGCTGAGAACCTTCCAGTGGTTCCCCTCACCTTCTGCAGAAGTCTCCAATATGGAGTACATGCACTTGAGCATTTAAGATATACCACTGGTGTGTGTGGAAGGGAGGGAGGAGGAATACTACCACTTTTTATATATTTACACAAGCAAAACTTTTAAATATTTGAATTGACAGTTACATGTTTCATAACTTTATATGTCTGTTGGTTGTACAGGTGTAATTTTTTCCCTTTTTGATTAGGGTTACAAAATTTAGAGACCAGTATGATTAAGTTGAAGCTCCTTAGCCTCCTTCGACCTAGTCTCTGCATACCTCAACTGTTATGTACCAGTGCTACTCTTCTGTTCAAAACTGCCTCATGTAATCTGCAGATTCCTGCTTCCCCACTTTTGTTCAGTCTATCTTGTGCACCTGGAACAACTGTTCTCCCTTGTGACTAATTCCTCTTTTCTAGCGTTTAGGCATCACCTCTTCCTCTGGGAAGTTATCTGATTCACGACTGCCTTCTCTGACATCCCCACCTTCCTCTGTGCCCCCATAGCCCTGTGTATATGGCTACTACCACTGCAATTCACCACATTATATCGGAATGAACAATTCACCTGTCTACCACAAGTCTGTAAGCATACCTTATTTGAAATGAATTGCAATAAAGCTGTGTTACAACATAAGTGGATGGATGACACATTCCTCTACTGTAAACTTGCAGATAAGAAAACTGAAACAGTATTTTTTCACTTCTCACCTGAGAGTACAAAAAGCTGGAGTAGTTCAGTTTGAATCCTAGTTGAGAAATGGGGTGGGATTTAGCATCATTCAATCACCCTTCTCCTAATTAGGACTCAGAGCCACTACAATTCAAATGATGGTTATACAATTTAATGACCTGAAATTCAAACAAGGAGATAACAGCAGTTTTTAATAGTTGAAATGGTGGTTGACACATATATTTATCATGTCACCAGTGCACTGTTTCTCACTTCTCTTGTGTCTATGGGCTCACAGTTATTAATTCGATCAAGCTACAAACCTACTCATTACAAAACTGGACACACAAGCACAAGTTTACAAGCCACAAATACCCCAAAATCTACTTCAGGATCCTAAATTAAAGGCTGTTACTGTAGTATCTTGTATCATGAGGAAATCTAATATTCTTGGGCTCTCTTTCTATGTAAGCATGAATATAGCAACTAAGTACTAGTTTTTTCTCTTCATCAATACATTGATGTCCTATTTAGAAATGCATTTTTTGAGAGTTTATCACAAAGCCTTTTACAGGCTGTTAAGGAAAGTTTCAGTGTTTCTTTTAAAAAGGTGCTTTATTGACTTTACATTTATAAAAGGTTAACATGTCTTGATCTAGTTGAAATTATGATTTATAGCAACATAACAATTATGTGTACAGTTCATATTCCACTCATACTGTACACCAGTAAAAGCAAATATTCAAAGGGTTCTCTAAGTTTCAAGATTAAAAACCATAATGCCTTGACTGAATATCATGATTACAAAACAGGTGTTAAGAACTGTGAAGGTATATGCTCACAACATATCCCTTCTCCCATTCTCACTTTATTCCAAAATCTCATTCCACTGACAATTTGTTTATACTTTCAAAAATCCTTTTATAATTTTTACAGATATAACTCAAAATGACTGCTTGAGTCTTTAAAAAAATTAACAGATTAAAAAGCAATACAAGTGCACTTAATACTGATCAAAGTCTGAAATGCCAAAAAGCAAAATAAAAATCCTCTGAAATATATATATATATTTAAATATAGGAAAACTCCACCAATAGTAGAAACAAAGTATGTTTAATGGTTGCTTTGGAAAGGGGAAGTGGGCACTTCATGCCAGGGAGATTTAAAAATGAGACTTTTCAAGCAAGCACTGCCTATGGCATAGTCTCATATTTTGAAAATGTAAACCTAGTTTTAAATATAAAGAACTATTTTTAAAAAATCACACCCACAAGTAAAAAACTGGTAATCTGTTTACAAAGTGCAATATATCAGTACAGCAAACTCATCTCAACAAAACAAGATTATGTGTGGTTTCTCAGGCTTTAAAACCCCCCTGGTTTCCATTTAAATGTTTTAACACTGAGTCATCCTGCATACATGAAAAGCCTGTGTAATGAAGCCTGGGTCCCTTAACACCTGCTATTAATTAATTCCAACATAAGTGAGTATGAGATCTGGGAAGTAAATTGTCATCATCTGATTGATGAGGTACAGATTATCTGAATAAAATTTCTGACCTGGTTATGAGTCAGTAATCCCAACACAAACTACTGCTTTGTAGTGAATTCTGTATGGTTTGCATGTCCTTCAATAACTGAAGATTTTTTCTGCCTTTTTCTCCAGGTCTGAGTTTGGTAAAATCTTTCTTATTTGTGGTCCCTGTGATTCCAGAACGGCTGCTGCTGTTTCCTTCTTCATCAAGAGTCTTTTTGGTAGCTTTTAATTCCTTCTTCTGCTTCTCTAACTTCTGTTTCTCCAGCTATACCAAATAACCAAGGCAGGAAGGAAAAGGAGAATTTAATGAAAATATTTTGTTCTGACAACAAAAAGTACAAAAGAGTACCTTTTTTTGGTTAACTCTCATGCTAACTGAAACTCAAATAATACATTCTAGGCTTTTTTAAAAAGACTTCAAAACCTACTGCACTAGTCATTTAACACTTAAATATTAATATAAATGAATATATGCTTAAATATATATAACAATATACAAACAAGTAAACCTGAGTAAACAAATTCTGGTTGTCCTAAATTAAGGCAATATTGCCAAAGTACAGAACAGGGCGAGTGAGAAACAAGGGGAGTTGAAGGAAACTCATGGAGGCGACAAAAATCAGACACACAGAAAAGAACGGGAAGGATTTTCACAAATGGGAGAAGAGGAGAAAGGCATTCTAGAAACTAGTCTGAGGAGGCAAAGAAGCAATTTCCAGATGGATGAACAGATGTAATTGGTAATGTATTAATACTATGAAAAGAATTTCATTTTTGTTCCATTATTTTAGAATAATTTAAACCAGGGGAGCTTTATTTTTACTTTAGCCAAACTGATGCTGGCATGTTGGTGTTCCATTAGAATAAGTCTAATTAGTATAAGCAACAAATTAAACCATTACTCCTTACTCCTACAGGAATAATTTGCTTGTATTTCTTTTTCATACATGAACTTTGAAAAAACATCCCAAGTTTTAGAGTTGAAAAGGCTAGTTTCATCCCAGCTCTGCCATTTCCCAGTGAGCTGATACTTGGGCAAGTTATTTAATTTCGCTGAGGATATATGCATACTTCCCAGAAAATGTGGCCTAGCATCCTCATCTATGAGAATATACCCACTTCATAAGCCATTTGTGAAAATTAGATGATATACTCAAAGCACTTGGCACTGGGTCTATCATATGGCTACCGATCAAGAGCCAACAAACCTGTTCTACTCTCTGAACTTCTCAGCCTTCTCCATTTCAGTCAGTGGAATCACCATCCTGCCTAACTCCCTCTCCTTCTACATGATACCCAGCAGCAAATAACCCCAATATTTTTTTTACTTCCAAAATACACCTCAAATCTGTTTACCTCTGCCCAAACCCAACTACTGTCTTGCTGACCACCACTGATATGTCTATAGCTGATCTCTCAGCCTCTCTGCCTTGATCCCATCACCCTACCCCTAGTCACTATAGTAATCTCTTAAATACCTGAATCATGTTTCTCTCTGGATGAAAACCCTTGAATGTGACGTCACCACTGCATCTAGTAGATACTACATTGTTGGCTGATATAAAATGATTAGTAACATAAATATATTTCACATATTTAATGTTTGACTTATTCCTTTGGAAACAGAATTTCCCAGGTGCTTTTTAAAAAAAACTTACTTGGATAAACTCAGAACTATTTAAATTCATCAAAGAAGTTAAAGCTTATTCATAAAGAATATTAAATACATTCAGTATTTGAAAGATTATCTTAGATGAATATGCTAAGTGACTAAAAGTGTCTTCTTTCCTAATCTACTTACCAATTCTTAATGAACAAATGTCTTCCGTAAAGAAGTATCTCCTGTAGATATTTATCTATGATACACTTAGTGTCATAATTTAGTATTTGAATTAAAGTGTATTTTTTTTCTTAATCATTAGAAACTTGAGTGAAGGAAAACTGAGTTACCTGGGCTTGGTATTTTCGAACTTTAGTTATTTGGTTGGCTTTTGCTTCCATCCTTCCCACTAATGCCTCCAATTCACACTCTAACTTGTCTTTCAGTTCAACAGTTGGTGACTCCTGGATAAGTTTTGCAAGCTGTTGGTGATCACTATATACAAAGCAGAAGTAGAACGTGGTTAAGTTTTCTATGTTTCATGACTAGGTCTATTATACCTTGCTCATTATGGGGTTACTGCCCCATGTATTTAAAAAATGACTCCATTTTTTGAATAGAGCAAGAAATTTTTTTTTGAGATGGAGTCTCACTCTGTCACCCAGGCTGGAGTGCAGTGGCATAATCTCGGCTCACAGCAAGCTCCGCTTCCCAGGTTCATGCCATTCTCCTGCCTCAGCCTCCTGAGTAGCTGGGACTACAGGCGCCCACCACTATGCCCGGCCAATTTTTTTGTATTTTTAGTACAGATGGGGTTTCACCATGTTAGCCAGGATGGTCTCAATCTCCTGACCTCATGATCACCCGCCTCGGCCTCCCAAAGTGCTGGGATTATAGGCGTGAGCCACCGTACCCAGACTAGATCAAGAAATTTTTAATTGAAAATATGAATTTAAAAGTTCAAGAAAGGCACTGGAGGGAAATGGAAGAGTTCTTAATTTCAAGGTTAAATCTTTATATTCATATTTTCCCCAAAAGAATACTGTATATGTAAAGGAAAGTCTAGAGATGAATTTTGTTCTTCAGACACTCATGTCCTAACTTATCAATTAAGTTTAGCTAAAATGAATATAATGTCAGGCACCAGATAATGATGCAGTACACAACAGACCACATATACAACAGTGATCCCATAAGACTTTAATATCATATTTTTACTGTATCTAGGTATGTTTATATACACAAATACCATTGTGTTACAACTGCTTATAGTATTTAGTAGTAGAGTAACATGCTGTATAGGTTTGTAGCCTAGGAGCAATAGGCTATAAGATTAGCACACTCCTACAGGCATAAGGAAAAAAAAATCGCCTAATGATATATTTCTCAGAGCACATCTCTGTCATTCAGTGATGCATGACTGTATATCCTAAGTTCTCAAAGAAATAAAACTTAAATATAAACCTTGGTCTTCAAAACATTTAACAGTAAGAGAGAGATTTTACCCTTATTAGTTGTATTTGTTAAAGTCCCAGTAACTTGGTTGGTGTTAAGGATTGTGGTCAGCCATACTTGCTCAACAAAGGAAAGTAAGAATAATAAAGTCAACAAGTTTTTAAAAACTGAGGTTTTAAAACTAAATTTAATTAAAAAACAAACAACAAAAAACTCACAAGCTCATTTGCCCAAATTCATCCTGTAAAGTTTGTAAGACTTCTGCCAGCTCCTCATTAATACCATTGGAGGGAGATGTTACTGACAACTTCTTACTTTTACCACCTCGTGAAGATACTTGCTTTGCCAAAGGAATACTGTTGATGACTCGATCATTGCACAAAGCTTTACTGTGTTGCTTCATCAGATGCAAGACAAGCTGAACATTGGCTACCACGGCATGGCTAGGACTTGTGGACTAAAGGAAGAAAAATGATGAAAGAAGTAACTGAAGTTATATTCTCTACACCACTTTCTATTCCCTAAGCCTAGGTAAAAAGAACTCTTCACCCTTCAAAGTACAGTATATAAATCCTAAAATTATTCTGATCATGATGTTCTTCTATTTGAAATCCTCTGATATAAATCCACTAACTATAATGTTTCAGAATGGAAAATAAGGCCCTACATCATTGAGCTGCAACCTACATTTCCTAGCCTCATGTCCTATCATCCTCCACTTTTCTCCATTTTGTGAACAAACCATATTTGCAGATGACATTTTTTGGTGTGTTAGCAACATTTATATCATTCTTTAAAACCCAGTTCAAATATATTATTTTTAAAGGCTTCCTTAAAACTGCCAGGTAATCAGTCCATTCTCAGATCACCTATAACACTTTTTACATATCTCTCTCATATCATTTATCATAATATATTTTAATTGCTTTTACATATCGATTTCACCTATTAAACAGTGTACATCCAGGTGGTAGAGACTTGTTCATTTCTCTATCCTGGAATAATAGGAAGCACTAAATACATGTCTATCACATGTGTAAGAAAAACCTGATAGACTTCTCAAAAATATTTTGTTTTTGTTTTAAACACTAAACCAACAATCTCAATGTACTATTCCATTTTATAAATAGATGGCTGGGCTTACTTGGCTCCATAAATATCATTAGATAGCATATTTAAAATGCAGGTTCCTACGCAGCACTCCAAACTCACTGCAGAGTTAGAGTTTGGAAATTTGTTTTCAAGTCCTCCAGTTGATTTTGATTAGCCAGATTCGGAACCACCATGCTAAGGTAAACATATGCTTTCCTTCTTATCTTAGTTCCCATTGTTAGCTAGCAAATTGAATACAGCAGTATTATATATCACATCCAAGTGGGAGTTTATTACATCAATGCAAGGCTGGTCCACTATTCAAAAATCAATCGAGGTAACCACTATTTTGCTCGTAACTTGTAATATATATTATACTAATTACCTATAAGTACACTTTCAGTATGCAATAATTTAAAAAATTCTCTTGTTCCTGTTATTTTTCTGATTATATTAATATGCACTTGACCCTTGAACAATGGAGGAGTTAGGGGCACCGACCACCCATGCAGTCAAAACTCTGCCATAATGAAACTTTATTTTCCTTCAACTTTTAAGTTCTGGGGTACACGCACAGATCTGTTACACAGGTAAATGTGTGCCATGGTGATGTGCTGCACAGATCAACCCATCACCTAGGTATGAACCCCAGCATCCATTGGGTACTCTTCCTGATGCTCTCCCTCCCCGTTGACCAACTCCCCCACCAAACAGGCTCCAGGGCATGTTGTTCCCCACTATGTGTCCATGTGTTCTGATCATTCAGCTTCCACTTATGCAGCTGAGAACTATAATAAAACTTTGCCCTAAAATGTAACCAATAGCCCACTATTGACTGGAAGCATTTATATTATGTTTTATGTATAAACTATATTCTAAAAGTAAAGTTAGAAGAAAATATTAAGAAAATCCTAAGGAAGAGAAAGTATATCTACTATTCATTAACTGGCTCACCATACAGGCCTTCATCCCCATTATTCACTATTGAGTAGGCAGAAGAATGGGGTTGGTCTTGCTGTCTCAGCAGTGGCAGAGGCAGAAGGGGTGGAGAGGGTGGAGGGGGAGGCAGGAGAGGCTAACACATTCTGTGTAACTTTACAGAAATATACTATAATTTGTCTTGGCTTTTCTGCTTTTTCATTTCTCTAAAAATATTTCTATATGATACCAATTATTCTTCCACCATTTGCTTTAGTTTCAGTGATGTATCATAGAAGGGTCTATGTCATAAAAGTCAAAAGCAGGTTGGGCACAGTGCTCATGCCTATAATCCCAGCACTTTGGGAGGCTGAGACGGGTGGATCACCTGAGGTCTGATTTTGAGACCAGCCTGGCCAACATGGAGAAACCCTGTCTCTACTAAAAAAATACAAAAATTAGCCAGGCATGGTGGCGCATGCCTGTTGTCCCAGGTATTTGAGAGGCTGAGGTGGGAGAATTGCTTGAACCCAGGAGACAGAGGCTGCAGTGAGCCGAGATGGAACCATTGCACTCCAGCCTGGGTGACAGAGCGAGACTCCATCTCAAAAAAAAAAAAAAAAAAAAAAAAAAAAAAAAAGTGAAAGGCAGTCTTGAATAATTAGAACCCTTCTGCCAGACTGTCTAGTGTCAATGTGTTTTCTGACATTACTTCCACGTTGTCTTCCTCATCTTGTGGCACTGGTTTGAAAGCACTTGTATCCATCCCAGTTGTTAATTCCTCTGTCATGGTGTCTACTGACTCTTGAATTTCTCCAAGATTTGTATCCTGAAATCCTTCACCTCCAGCCTTCTTTTTTTTTTTTTTGCCATATCTACAATCTCTTTCATGATTGGCTCTGTCACAAATCCTGTGAAATCATGCATATCATCTGGAGAGTTTTCTCCAACAGGAATTTATTACTTCAGGCTTGATGGCTTTCATGACTTTTTCTATAAAAATGATGACATCATCTTCAACTGTGTAATCCTTCCAGACTTTCATAATGTTCTCTCTGAAGTTCTCTTCCACAGCATTACGAACTCTTTTTACAGTGTATGTAATGTGCCTTAGAGGTCCTTATGCTCCCTGATCTAAAGGCTGAATTAGACACCTTGTGTTTAGGGGCAAGTAGACTACTTCCATGCCTTTGGTGTTGAACTTTCATGTTCCTGGGTAACTAGGGGCAATGCCTAGTATTAAAAAGACTTTAAAAGGCAGTCTCTTACTGGCAAATTACTTCCTGACTTCAGGGACAAAGCATTGATGGATCAATTCTTTTTCTAAATCCAGTTTAGAAAAAGGGTTCTCAACGGGGCATTCTTGTCGTAAACCCAAAGACTGGCAGTTGGGTATATTTCCCCTTGAAGGCTCAGGGATTAGCAGCTTTATAGACAAGGGCAATCCTGATTGTAAATCTGATTGTGTTTTCACGAAACAGTAGATTTAGCCTGTCTCCTCTTTCCTTAAATGCTGGTGCTGACTTCTCTTCCTTACTTATAAATATCCTTCATGGCATCATGTTTTTCCAGAATAGGGTACTTTTGTCTGCATTAAAAGCCTGGTTCTCCTCAATGATTTTCTTAATGGCATCTTAGGACTCATCTGCTGCCTCTTGGTCAGCAGAAGCATGACTTTTGTCTGCGTCTTGGGAGCACTTCCACCATCATTAGTAGCACTTGACATGGGTCCTATGGTATTATTCAAAGTATTTACTGTATTGTGCTAAACATGATGGTAAATACGAAACTGCTAGAGAACACTTTCTACTGTGACACACAATTTGCTGGAGAGATGAACTGCTCATTTGAAGATGATTAGCATCACACAGCATTTCAAGTGAATACTCCCAACCCTTGAGCTCATCACAATGACAACAGAGGTGGCTACAAAATTATCAGTTGCATAGTATATACTACAGTTAATTTTATACAGTTATGATTTAATACTGCATCTTTATTTACATTTATCTGTACTGTGAATGGCGCCATGTAGTCTGTGTGCAAATCGTTTTTGATAAAAAAACAGACTTGTATACATTTTATGGTAGTAATAAAATGCACTCGTATTGACATAGTCAATTTTATGCATCCATGACATACCAACTTTTTCTTAGCTTCTGATATTTCTAAGATACAGTTTGCAAGTTTTTTCAAATTGCCAGAAATCTCCAAAAAATTTTCCGAGATACTTATTGAAAAAAAAATCTGCCTGTAAGTAGACCCACACAGAGTTCAGACTCATGTTGTTCAAGGGTCAACTGTACCTTTTTCAAATGCTTGTCACCACTAACGTATTATATTCCCCATGATTTCACTCCAAATTTACTGGGGGTTTAAAATAAATAAATATAAACAAATATAAAATTCAAAAGAACATTTACTTCCCAAGATGCTAGAATGACAATCTAGTTGGAATCGAAACATAAAACCACCAGCAACACAGCTTATAAAGTAGTGTCAACTAGCACAGTTTTAGGCACTTCACTCAGTACTTGTTGATATATGACGATACAGCTTTACATTCAAGTGCTAAAGAAACTTAAGATTCAAGTGTACGTATGACTGCTTCTTGGAGAATTAGTCCTAGATCTGATGTGAGGGCAAGTAGTGCTATATGCTTATTCAAATATCTACCTGTATCTAAATATAACTCAACAGGATTAATACTAAAAATCCAATGCTACAAACATATTATTTCTTATTTCCTTGACCCCATCTGAAACGACACCTTCTTCAATTTAGGGTCTCTGCTTTTACCACTTCCTTTCCACATATACTTTATCTACTTTAAGGTATCCTCCCCATCTCTTCCTTGCTTCCCCAATCCCAAAAAACCTCCCCCCATCTCATTTTCACATCACTGTGATCCACACTGGTACAGGGACAGAAAAATGTTCATTCCATTTACAGACATACTTGCAGATGCAGGGACTTAATTCAAGGATCAACACTGTACAAAAAGAATCCAGAGTTTGACCAACTCACCTTCCCAGCTACAAATGGCATATCTCCCAAGCATAATCTATAATGTGGTTGTGCACCAAAATAGTTCCTAGAACTTTTCTGAATGAAAAGAAGAGGAAAACAATTTTATTTTATTCACATGATAATAAAAACTGACTATACATGACTAACTTGAAACTTCAGTTAACTATTGGGCTACTACTTGCCTTATCTATAGCTGGCATTATGATCACGAGCCAGCTCCTAATAGTACTTGTTAGCACGTATCCTAGCCTTGTAAAGGCTGGGGGAAAAAAAGCACTTCATAAAACAACAGTTACATTCTAAGTAGAAAATCAGTATACATATACACAAAACATTGTAAGAGCACAAGATAATGCAGTACTAATAATAATGCTAATTTTGTATGGTGTTCTGCAGTTCCAAAATCCTTATATATTTTCTCACTATCAGGATAAAAATTTAGAAGTATTACTTATCTCCACCTTCTGAATGAAGAAATTGAGAATGAAAGATTTACTCTCTCAAGGTTGTAGTACACCATACAGTTTATGGGTGTTTTGACATAAACTATATCAAGTAATCAGCATTTTGCCTGATTTGGTTCTGTCTTCACACCTTTTCTGGTGGTTTTGACTTCTTTTTTTTAATTCTTCTTGCACTGGGAACACGTGGAGTTGCCTTATCTTCAAAAGTAAGTCTATTTGTTTCTAGACCAGTCTGCAACTAGGAAAAATGAGAGCCTAAAGTTAATGCTGTAGGAATAAAACCGATGAAAGCCTGTAAAAGCCAATAGTAGTATCTAACTGAAAAACATTATAGCTGTGTAAAGTATGTCTTGAACTAATCTATCAATGATTGTCAAATATTTTAAATAAATACCAGTCTCTCATTTTATCTTGACCTTCTTTGTTATAATCTGTCCTTTCTTCAGTGTGGAACACATTACCTTCAGTATTTGTAGCTACTCCATAAATTCTATCTAATGAGTTAAAGGCAATGTATCTAACCCCAAACAATTGCTTCAATACATTCTCTTTTCAAAAATGGCATCTACTACATTACCAGACACAAAACAGCCAAAGAGCAGAATACATTTCTTCCCCTTCTAAAAAGCCATGCACTTACTATACAAGAAAAAGGAACTGAAAACTTATGTCCAAAAAAATACCAAAAAACAAAAAACACTGGAAGCTATCAGGCAAATGTTACCAAGTCCTTTTCTCTAGAAGCTTAGTAAGTATACTAATTTAAAAATATCCTGTCTTCATGGTAGAAATTCCACAAGCACTTACTAAGAATTTCAAAAAAGGACTGCTCTTTTCACTAAGCCAACTTTCAACTTTCCTTTAAACAAACAAACAAACAAACAAAACAAAACAAAAAAAACCTGTCCAGAATAGTGGTTGTTTCAAATCTGCCTGTATGTACCAAAACTGTCTGCAGTTTATGAGGACAATTTGGATTGCCAGGTGGCTGTCCAGACCTCATGATTTTGGCTCTTCCAGATTGGGGAAATTTATATTTTAAAGTATTTTAAAAGTTCCCCAGGAAATTATAATGGAGCTAAAACATATATTCAGGACCAGTGGATTCCATAAAAACAGATATTGAGATTATCACTATTACTTCCCACATGAGTGCAGCTTTGGGGTAAAAAAATCTATTCTGTGACAAAGGAATACAGGAAGCATCTATACACTCCCAACACATCTAACATTGCTTTATACACAGTAAATTGACTAGATATAATTCAATGAACAGGAAATTACTACTCTAGAAGACTTATGATGCCTATGAGTGTAAACAGTATACAAGAACATTTTTTTGAGTATTTTAACTTCCAGTTTATTTATTCTTCCCAGCAGCTATCTTATTTCTGTGCTAGTTTTCAAACATTTTAAAGCACTTTCATTATTTTTTATTCTCATTTGATCACCCCAACACCAAGAAGATGCAAAATGCAGAACATTTTTTTTTTTTTTTTTTTGAGACAGTTTGCTCTTGTTGCCCAGGATGGAGTGCAATGGTGTGATCTCAACTCACTGCAACTTCCACCTCCCAGGTTCAAGCGATCCTCCTGCCTCAGCCTCCCAAGTTGCTAGGATTACAGGCATGCACCACCACACCTGGCCAATTTTGTATTTTTAGTAGACAGGGTTTCACCATGTTGCTCAGGCTGGTCTCAAACTCCTGACCTCAGCAGACCACTATTTAACAATGGAAAAAATCCAGGCTCTGAATAGTTACATAACTTGCCCAACACTAGACTTGGAACCATGTATCTATCCCTCATTGTTCTTTCAGTACAATAATGTTCACCACCAACTCAAAATATTTACTGGTAACATATTACCAGCAACAACTAATTTGGTCCCTATGTGTTGCCTGCTAAATTAAGGAGAAAACAGAAGTACCATAAATTATTTTAAAAATTCATTAACTAAGGAACTTACTAAATTTTGTATTTCATATATAATGTACTCAACACCACAATGCATATAAAGCACAACCCACAAGTTTGTTACAAATATGGGAATGGAAACACAGTGAAGTGGCCAACCCTAAAGAGAAAATGGGCAAAGAAAATTTGTTGGTCAAAAATTAAGCCATGTGGCTATGTAACTCAGAAAGCACACTGAGGAAAAACAACAACAGTCTACAAATTGATCAGAAGGTAAATGTTTGAGAAAGAACTATATCTGATTTAATAGAAAATAAATTAAGTCAATAAATTTAGAGACGCACTAGAATAAACAAGGTAACAAAGATAACTTTTATATTCCTGTAATCACATATATGATGTGAGCCCAAGACACTGTAGGCATTTGGTCACAGATTGAACTGCAGAGGCTCTACCCTTTGGAATCAAGACCTGATTCTTGCGTTCATCCAAAAAAAGATACATGCATATGTCATAAAAATAAAAGACCCTGGAAGGGGCAGGGGAGTATCTGGGAGGAATTTGAGCAAATAAGCTCATAAGGAGAGTGTCTTCAGTTAAAAACATGAACATTTTATTTTACTGAGTCTATAAGTCAGACTTAATTCAGTAGTCTTGCTATGTATCTCCTGCAAACGCATTTCTGGTTGGTACATATAAACTCAATGCTTTTGTGAATCCACACTGCCTCACCTATTCTATCTGGTGGCCACTGCATGGGATAAAATCCAAAACTAGGAGAGAGTAGAGCTCATTTTCCTCATGTGGTGGCTTCTGTTAACTGCTCTGGGTCATTAGCTACTGGGGCAGCCCACTACCTCAACTTCTGTCCTGGCATCTTGAGGTCACCAAAGAAGAGAAGTACCTATAAGTAGGACACTGAAAGAGGTTTTAAGGACACTGAAAGAGCTTTTAAATATTTCTGATAGTGGCCATAAGAAGTTTTACATGGTTACATACCTTCTTATGTGTATAGTCTCTGATATTATCTAGTCTGTCATTTTTTAAAATGCTGACTGAAACTCCACAATTACAAACATGCTAAAAAACTGTACAAATTTTGCTGTCTATAAAAATACTTGTTCATAATTTTCCACATTAACCTGTATCTGAAAATTTATATGCTGCACTATTCTAAAATATAAATAATGTAAGATAACCAAATATAATTGTTTACTTGTATATAAAAAGCGGTAAGAAATATGAAGAGCCCACTTTCTCACATTTTAACTTACCTCAGCTGCCTTAGCTTGCATGCGTTTCCTTTCCTGTTCTTCTTCATGGAGTTTTGCTTCCAACTCTTGCATTTTTTTCTAGTGATAAAAATATCCAAAGGGATAAGGGTGAAAAATCTTAAGTGTCTGTAAAATTTTAATATAGCAGCATTGGAACATGTAAATTTTATCCTACTCAATATAAGGTGGTTAGATCACTGTAGTAATGGAGGCTGTGAGCTGGATGGCACCCATGATGCTCTTCTATTGTGTTCAATTATTTATCATCTGTGAGGTAGGTGGATAAAATTACAGGTAAAATCTATGGCCAAAGAACATAGCACTGCATGAATGTAAATAGGGATATGGAGGCTAAATTTGGAACTTTATTTTCAGCGGTATTAAATATCTCCCAAATGAAATAATTAAAACTAAAATTAGCTCAGAGAGCAACTTAAACCAAGTGATGCAAGCTTTAAGGATACTCAAAAACATTTACTTTTTTAACAAATATTTTAATTTAAAAAAATGCCCACCGCCGGGCGCAGTGGCTCAAGCCTGTAATCCCAGCACTTTGGGAGGCCGAGACGGGCGGATCACGAGGTCAGGAGATCGAGAACATCCTGGCTAACACGGTGAAACCCCGTCTCTATTAAAAAAATACAAAAAAACTAGCCGGGCGACGTGGCGGCGCCTGTAGTCCCAGCTACTCGGGAGGCTGAGGCAGGAGAATGGCAAGAACCCGGGAGGCGGAGCTTGCAGTGAGCTGAGATCGGGCCACTGCACTCCAGCATGGGCGGCAGAGCGAGACTCCGTCTCAAAAAAAAAAAAAAAAAAAAAAAAATGCCCACCAAGATTGTAAAATGTGAACACTCTCTCCAAAATTATTTTTTCTTTTTAAAACTCCAATATATTTCTTCATTATAAGATCATTTTTAATGCTATAAATATCCAGTTATACAAAATAATTAATCTTAAAAAAAAAACAAAAAAACCCTGATATATGTTAACAATAAAAAGACACATGCACTGACTTCTGCAAGGGCCTGCATTGTGGTAAGTTTGTTATACTCCTGTTCAAGTAGATCCAATTTTTCAAGTTGGCTCTGAACATGTGTTAGATCATGTTGTCGTTCTCTTTCTAGAGAAACCTGAAAAACAATATTCAATACAGCTTGATAATTTGACAATCAAAAAAGAGAAAAACACTTAACAGTGGATACTATTCTTACCTCAGTTGCCTTGGCTTATAGCTATTTATCTAATATGTAGTTTTATACAGTGACAATATCTTTATGCTCTGGGATAGCAGGGATTTATTGGACATATAGGCTTCACACACAGACAAATACTTTTAGTTTGGTCCTGTTAAGTAGTTAATCTCTTAATTAGGATAAAAATTACGGTTTTGGCATCTATCTTTTTATATTTCCTTTGAATTCTATGTATAATATCCTTTTAAACTTTTTTTTTGAGACGGAGTCTCGCTCTGCAGCCCAGGCTGGAGTGCAGTGGCATGATCTCGGCTCACTGCAAGCTCCGCATCCCGGGTTCACGCCATTCTCCTGCCTCAGTCTCCCGAGTAGCTGGGACTACAGGCACCCACCACCACACCCGGCTATTTTTTGTATTTTAGTAGAGGCGGGGTTTCACCGTGTTAGCCAGGATGGTCTCACTCTCCTGACCTTGTGATCAGCTCGCCTCCGCCTCCCAAAGTGCTGAAATTACAGGTGTGAGCCACCTTACCCGGCCCTAAACTTTTTTTTTTTTTTGAAGTTTAGAGTCAAAGATTTATAAAGATTGCCTCCTATATAGACTTTTTTTTTTTTTTTTTGAGACGGGGTATTGCTCTGTCACCAAGGTTGGAGCGCAGTGGCATGATGTCAGCTCACTGCAACCTCTGCCTCCGGGTTTCAAGTAATTCTCCTGCCTCAGCCTCCTGAGTAGCTGGGACTATAGGTGCCTGCCACCACACCCGACTAATTTATGTATTTTTAGTAGAGACAGGGTTTCACCATGTTGGCCAGGCTGCTCTCAAACCCCTGACCTCAAGTAATCCACCTATAAACCACTACACTAGGATAATTTCAAATATACTAACTCAAGGTCTATTATTGGTGAAAAGTGCCTGAACTTGTAAACTGTGTCTTCAAAATAGGGCTATAACAATAGGTACCATATTAATAGAAATTTGAATGTGACAAATTAATATAAAGCAATAATTTAGGAATTTGTGTGAACTAATTCCCTTCTAGCCACATCTTAGTGGATATTAACAGCTCCTGACATCTATTACATATGCCTAATAGTTGTCTCTGAGATATATATTAGTCAAAACATCTTAAAGTTGTCTTACTAAACTGACCCTTCTCCAGCCCATCCACAGAAATGTTAGACAAACACAGCAGACATAATAATAATATATGATTATTGATGTGGTCTAGCTCTGTGTCTTCAACCAAATCTCATCTTGAATTGTAATCCAAATTGTAATCCCCACATTTTGGGGGAGAGATCTCATGGGAGGTGATTAGATCATTGTGGTGGTTCCCCATGCTGTTCCAGTGATAGTGAATTCTCACGAGATCTGATGGTTTCATACGGGCTCTCCCCTGCTTTGCTCTGCACTTCCTTCTCTTGCCACCAATGTGAAGAAGGACATGTATGCTTCCCCTTCCACCATAATTGTTAAGTTTCCCGAAGCCCCCACCAGACATACAGAACTGTGAGTCAATTAAATCTCTTTCTTTTATAAATTACCCAGTCTTGGTTGCTCTTTATAGCAGCGTGAGAATGAACTAATACAATTACACAGCAATTTTGAAAGCAAGAAAGGAAAATCTTCAGATACAAAAAAAAAGAGAAAGGAACTCAAAAGCAATGAAAGGATACTGAAGTCAATATCACACAAGGCAATATTGGAGCCAGGATACATAGAATGTGCAGGAATATAAAACTTTAGGCAATGTATAATTCACAATGATCAACAATATCAAGCCAATATAGTAACATAAATCTGAATCAGAACCAGTGATTTTATTTATTGTTTGTAGAGACTTGGTCTCACTCTGTTGGCCTGGCTGGTCTTGAACTCGTGCACTCATGTGATCTGTCTGCCTTGGCCTCCTAAGTGCTGGGATTACAGGTGCGAGCCACCCTGCCCAGCCAGAACCAGTGAAAACCATCAAGCCTAACCAAAGGCAAATTCACAATGGGCCCATAAGGCTGCCCACACAACTGAGGATTTTATTGTGGAATTACCACAATAAATGAAAAAATGAGACCACCATTTAACTTTTCTTTATTAAGTTCCCATTAAAAAAAACAAGATACCATAAGGGAGAATCAATAGATAAAACCAAACAAAGATTAACACTTTGAAAACATCAAATAATTTTTAAAAATTGAGATTCATAGTGTTCAAAGAGATGAAGGTATAAAAACCACAGAGTTACAATACATTAAAAGAACAAAACTAAGTGGATGGAAAAAGATCTAAATGAAAATGAAAACATATAACCACTGAAATAAACGCAATAACATAGTGAAGAGACCTACTGCACACAAGAATTAATTACTGAGACATTTTCTCAAATATTGTTGTATGATTGCTCAAATATTTAAGTCTAATTCTCTCCAACGAGAACTGAAAGCTGATTGAGGGTAGAAAGCATATACGGTAAGCCCTCTGTATCTGTGTTTTGCATCCATGGATTCGATCAACTGTGGATTGAAAATATACAAGAAAAAACAAAAAAGGATGGTTGAGTCTGTACTAAACATATACAGATTCTTATTCTTATTCTTGATATTATTCTCCAAATATAGTATAGCAACTATTTACATAACATTTACATTGTATTAGGTATTATAAGTAATCTAGAGATAATTTATAGTATATGAGATTGGGTGTAGGTTATATGCAAATACCACACCATTTTATAGGACACTTGAGCATCCATGGATTTTACTATCCACAGGGGTCTCAGAACCAATTCACTCATGGATACTGAGGGACAACTGCCTAGTATTTCTTTTTTTACACTGCAGAGCATCTAGCATAATGTTAAGCATATAAACATTCATATTTTGCATAATAGAGTTAAGATCTCCACAAACTGTAGCACTGATAATGAATGTAAACTCCAGATTCATAACAGAAAAAGGAATAACTTCTAAAAAATATACACAAGGCCAGGGACAGTGGCTCATCCCCGTAACCCCGGAACTTTGGGAGGCCGAGGCGGCCTGATCACTTGAGGCCAGGAGTTTGAGACCAGCCTGGCCAACATAGCGAAACCCCATCTACACATAAATACACACACCAAAAAGTTAGCTGGGCATCGTGGCACGTGCCGGTAATCCCAGCTACTCGGGAGGATGAGGCATGAGAATCACCTGAGCCTAGGAGGTAGAGGTTGCAGTGAACCGAGATCATGCCACTACACTCCAGCCTGGGTGACAGAGTGAGACCCTATTTCCGATCAATTGATCAATCAATATATTTGAGACTGATGTTGCGATATCTTGTCACAAATGTGCGGGTTACCTAAATATGAAGAGCTCTGGTGTAAGAAAGCACAAAAATGTTATGCTAAGTAACAATTCTGAAGAGTTTTACAAAGTAATCTACTATCTCACTTGAGTGATTAAACAAATTTCAGAGATATAGAGTTATATGGTTATTTACACTTTTTATAATGTAGACTCAAAGAAGCTAACATAACTTTAAAACATCTCACAACTGTATTTTTACTATTTAAGTTAAACTCTACCAAATACAATAATAACAACAAAAAAAGCCAATCACATTTTTCGATTTCATAACTGATGCCAAGAAATTTCAGTCCTGGGCTATAACAGCACCATTAGTCCTCACCAAAAGAGAAAAAAATCTTTATTTAATTAGATTTCCCCGTAACTAACTGTTCCTGAGTATCAATCTGTGAGGTGCTTTACTTACTTGTTTCTCTAGCACAGATGTCCTCTCCATTTCTGCATGCTTTATCATATTTCGCATGTATTCCAATTGTTTTTCTAATAGATTGCATTTATTTTCTGCAGCTAACAACTGAGATGTCAGTTCTAAAAAGAATACATAACAAAAACAGATATCAACTCACCCATAAAATAGTTTTAACAAGCTGTTAACAGGACTTGAATCTACCGTGTATACAATAAAAACACCTTCCACAGACCTAGAAACCTTTTCAGATTACCAAAATCATTCTCTTTCTACATGCTAGTAAAACTGGCCTTGCATTCACTAAATAAATACCATGTATGATAACAGCATTTACTCCTCAAAATGCACCTGAATACAATGCAGTTTTGTAGTACTTGAAGATACCACTACAAAACACTAATGTAGTATTTCTTTTAGAATACTTAATACTGCACAACACTTATTTTGATAGAATTTAATTTTCTTCATAAACAAACCTTGATTGTGCTTTGATTCCTCATTCTTTGAATTCTCCCTTTCTTGTATCTGTTCATCCAGTACTTTCTTATATTCAATTGTTTCTCTAGACAAGGTTTTCACACTTTCTTCTGCCTGAATCCTCTCAAGTTCCAAGCGTCGAATCTTATCTTGAAGATTCTTAAGAGCAGAAAATATGGCTGCCAAATACAAACACAAACGTGGATGCTATAACAGCACATGTGGAGAAAGTATATTAAGAAAGAATAAACTCATCTAAATAAAAGATAAAATTGATGGGTGAGTCCAGTGGAGGATCATTCTTTGGGAACAATAAAATGTTAATTATCTCATGTTTGTTTTTTAAGAAATCAATTTAAAGACACTGAGTGGACCAGGTGCGGTGGTTCACACCTGTAATCCTAGCACTCTGGGAGGCTGAGGTGGGTGGATCAACTGAGGTCAGGATTTTGAGAGCAGGCTAACATGGTGAAACCCTGTCTCTACTAAAAACACAAAGATTAGGCGGGCGTAATGGCGGGCACCTGTAATGCCAGCTACTTGAGAGGCTGAGGCAGGAGAATCGCTTGAACCCAGGGGAGGGGTGGAGGTTGCAGTAAGCTGAGATTGCACCACTGCACTCCAGTCTGGGCAACAGCGTGAGATTGTGTCTCAGAAAAAAAAAAAAAGACAATGAGTGTTTGAAATGAGTTCAAGTAAAAGCCCCATTACTATGGTAAAAAAATTGCAAAGACTTTTATAAAGTGGTAAAAAATTTAGCCATCATACAAAGTTCACATAACAGTCCTAAAGTACATTACTGTCTTATTAATATATTACTTATTAATAAAAATTATTAGTAAATATATTAGTAACTAGTAACTAATACTTAATACATTTTATTAATAGAAGCACATATAAAATCCAACTGTAGAGTTACAGTCGAGTGCAAATAAATACTATTTTTAAAATCTGCATTTTAAGTACTTTCTAAACTCCCCTTCAAGTTTCTGATTATAAATTATGTTGACTGCAGTAAATGTAGATTGAGAAAAAACACGCTGAAAAATAACCAATAATCCTATTACACAGAGATAATGACTGTCATTTGGTTCTTTAAATTTTTTTCTGTATGTGTAAAATAAATTGAGACAAAATGTATGTAGGTTTTTTCACATTAGCATGGTTAAATCGTGAAAATTTCCTCATGCAATCTGTCTTAAAAGATTTTCTAATGATCAATAATTAAAAACTAAAAAGTTCAACTACTGGCTCAAAGAACATTCATAGCCATTCTAATGAGAAAAATATGCTACTTCTAGCTATTTTCCATTTCCATTATAGTATAAATCTTTTCGTATACGTTATTGGCCCATTTTCTCCCTTTCATGAATTTCCTTTGCCTGTTTTTGTACGGGAAAAAGTTTTCTTCATTTTATTATCTGCCTTTAACTCTAGTTCTGATGTACAAATGTTTGGATTTTTCACAGAGGTATACCTAACATTCTTTCCCATCATGGCTTTTTTTTTTTTTTTAATACTTTAAGTACTAAGGTACATGTGCACCACGTGCAGGTTTGTTACATATGCATACATGTGCCATGCTGGTGTGCTGCATCCATTAACTCATCATTTACATTAGGTGTATCTCCTAATGCCATCCCTCCCCCCAACCCCCACCCCACGACAGGCCCTGGTGTGTGATGTTCCCCACCCTGTGTCCATGTGTTCTCATTGTTCAATTCCCACCTATGAGTGAGAATGTGCAGTGTCTGGTTTTCTGTCCTTGTGATAATTTGTTTAGAATCATGGTTTCCAGCTTCATCCATGTCCCTACAAAGGACATGAACTCATCCTTTTTTATGGCTGCATAGTATTCCATGATGTATATGTGCCACATTTTCTTAATCCAGTCTATCATTGATGGACATTTGGGTTGGTTCCAAGTCTTTGCTATTGTGAATAGTGCTGCAATAAACATACGTGTGCATGTGTCTTTATAGCAGCATGATTTATAATCCTTTGGAAATATACCCAGTAATGGGATGGCTGGGTCAAATGGTATTCCTAGTTCTAGATCCTTGAGGAATCGCCACACTGTCTTCCACAATGGTTGAACTAGTTTACTTTTACCAACAGTGTAAAAGTATTCCTATTTCTCCACATCCTCTCCAGGACCTGTTGTTTCCTGACTTTTTAATGATCGCTTTAATGGCTTAGAATTGTCTTGGCAATGCGGGCTCTTTTTTGGTTCTGTATGAACTTTAAAGTAGTTTTTTCCAATTCTGTGAAGAAAGTCATCAGTAGCTTAACAGGGATGCCACTGAATCTATAAATTACTTTGGGCACTATGGCCATTTTCACAATACTGATTCTTCCTATCCATGAGCATGGAATGTTCTTCCATTTGTTTGTGTCCTCTTTTATTTCATTGAGCAGTGGCTTGTAGTTCTCTTTGAAGGGGTCCTTCACATCCGTTTTAAGTTGGATTCCTAGGTATTTCATTCTCTTTGAAGCAATTGTGAATGCCAGTTCATTCATGATTTGGCTGTTATTGGTGTAGAGGAATGCTTCTGATTTTTGCACACTGATTTTGTATCCTGAGAGTTTGCTGAAGTTGCTCATCAGCTTAAGGAAATTTTGGGCTGAGATGGGGTTTTCTAAATACACAATCATTTCATCTGCAAACAGGGACAATTTGACTTCCTCTTTTCCTAACTGAATACCCTTTATTTCTTTCTCCTGCCTGACTGCCCTGGCCAGAACTTCCAACACTATGCTGAATAGGAATGGTGAGAGAGGACAACCCTGCCTTGTGCCAGTTTTCAAAGGCAGTGCTTCCAGTTTCTGCCCATTCAGTATGATATTGGCCGTCGGTCTGTCATAAATAGCTCTTATTATTTCGAGATACACCCCATCAATACCTAGTTTATTGAGAGTTTTTAGCATGAAGGGCTGTTGAATTTTGTCGAAGGCCTTTTCTGCATCTATTGAGATAATCATGTGGTTTTTGTCTTCGGTTCTGTTTATATGATGCATTATGTTTATTGATTTGCCTATGTTGAACCAGCCTTGCATCCCATGGATAAAGTCAACTTGATCGTGGTGGATAAGCTTTTTGATGTGCTACTGGATTTGGTTTGCCAGTATTTTACTGAGGATTTTTGCGTTGATGTTCATCAGGGATATTGGTCTAAAATTATCTTTTTCTGTTGTCTCTGCCAGGCTTTGGTATCATGATGATGTGGGTCACATAAAATGAGTTAGGGAGGATTCTCTCTTTTTCTATTCATTGGAATTGTTTCAGAAGGAATGGTACCAGCTCCTCTTTGTGCCTCTGGTAGAATTCAGCTGTGAATCCATCTGGTCCTGGACTTTTTTTGGTTGGTTGACTATTAATTATTGCCTCGATTTCATAGCCTGTTATTGGTCTATTCAGGGATTCAACTTCTTCCTGGTTTAGTCTTAGGAGGGTGCATGTGTCTATGAATTTACCCATTTCTTCTAGATTTTCTAGTTTATTTGGGTAGAGGTGTTTATAGTGTTCTCTGATGGTAGTTTGCATCTCTGTGGGATTGGTGGTGATATCCCCTTTGTCATTTTTTTATTGTGTCTATTTGATTCTTCTCTCTTTTCTTCTTTATTAGTCTTGCTAGCAGTCTTATCAATTTTGTTGATCTTTTCAAAAAACCAGCTCCTGGATTCACTGATTTTTTGAAGGGTTTTTTGTGTTTCTATCTCCTTCAGTTCTGCTCTGATCTTAGTGATTTCTTGCCTTCTGCTAGCTTTTGCATGTGTTTGTTCTTGTTTCTCTAGTTCTTTTAATTGTGATGTTAGGGTGTCAATTTTAGATCTTTCCTGCTTTCTCTTGTGGGCATTTATTTAGTGCTATAAATTTCCCTCTACACACTGCTTTAAATGTGTCCCAGAGATTCTGGTATGTTGTATCTTTGTCCTCACTGGTTTCAAAGAACATCTTTATTTCTGCCTTCATTTCGTTATTTACCCAGTATTCATTCAGGAGCAGGTTTTTCAATTTCCATGTAGTTGAGTGGTTTTGAATGAGTTTCTTAATCCTGAGTTCTAGTTTGATGGCACTGTGATCTGAGAGACAGTTTGTTTTAATTTCTGTTCTTTTACATTTGCTGAGGAGTGCTTTACTTCCAACTATGTGGTCAATTTTGGAATAAGTGTGATGTGGTGCTAAGAATGTATATTCTGTTGATTTGGGGTCGACAGTTCTGTAGATGTCTATTGGGTCCACTTCGAGCAGAGCTTAGGTAAAGTCCTGGATATCCTTGTTAACTTTGTCTCGATGTGTCTAATGTTGATAGTAGGGTGTTAAAGGCTCCCATTACTATTGTGTGGGAGTCTACGTCTCTTTATAGGTCTCTAAGGGCTTGCTTTATGAATCTGGGTGCTCCTGTATTTGGCACATATATATTTTGGATAGTTAACTCTTCTTGTTGAATTGATCCCTTTACCATTGTGTAATCGTCTTGTCTCTTTTGATCTTTGCTGGTTTAAAGTCTGCTTTATCAGAGACTAGGGTTGCAACCCCTCTTTTTTTTGTTTTCCATTTTCTTGGTAGATCTTCCTCCATCCCTTTATTTTGAGCCTATGTGTGTCTCTGCACATGAGATGGGTCTCCTGAATAGAGCACACTGATGGGTCTTGACTCTTTATCCAATTTGCCAGTCTGTATCTTTTAATTGGAGCATTTAGCCCACTTGCATTTAAGGTTAATATTGTTATGTGTAAGTCTGATCCTGTCATTATAATGTTAGCTGGTTATTTTGCTCATTAATTGCTGCAGTTTCTTCCTAGCACCAATGGTCTTTACAATTTGGCATGTTTTTGCAGTGGCTGGTACTGGTTGTTCCTTTCCATGTTTAGTGCTTCCTTCAGGAGCTCTTTTAAGGCAGGCCTGGTGGTGACAAAATCTCTCAGCATTCCCTTGTCTGTAAAGGATTTTATTTCTCCTTCCTTAACTTATGACACTTAGTTTGGCTGGACATGAAATTCTGGATTGAAAATTCTTCTCTTTAACAATGTTGAATATTGGTCCCCACTGTCTTCTGGCTTATATAATTTCTGCAGAGAGATCCGCTGTTAGGCTGATGGCTTCCCTTTGTGGGTAACCTCATCTTTCTCTCTGGCTGCCCTTAATATTTTTTCCTTCATTTGAACTTTGGTGAATCTGACAATTAAGTGTCTTGGAGTTGCTCTTCTCGAGAAGTATCTCTGTGGCATTCTCTGTATTTCCTGAATTAGAATGTTGGCCTGCCTTGCTAGATTGGGGAAGTCCTCCTGGATAACATCCTGAAGAGTGTTTTCCAACTTGGTTCCATTCTCCCCGTCACTTTCAGGTACACCAATCAAGAGGTAGCTTTGGTTTTTTCACATAGTCCCATGTTTCTTGGAGGTTTTGTTCATTTCTTTTTACTCTTTTTTCTCTAAACTTCTCTTCTCGCTTCATTTCATTCATTTGATCCTCAATCACTGATACCCTTTCTTCCACTTGATCGAATCAGCTACTGAAGCTTGTGCATGCGCCACATAGTTCTCATGCCATGGTTTTCAGCTCCATCGGGTCATTTACGGTCTTCTCTATGCGGTTTATTCTAGTCAGCCATTCATCTAATCTTTTTTTAAGGTTTTTAGCTTATTTGCGATGGGTTCAAACATTCTCCTTTAGCTCGGAGAGGCTTGTTATTACCGATCGTCTGAAGCTTTCTTCTCTTAACTCATCAAAGTCATTCTCTGTCCAGCTTTCTTCCATTGCTGGCAAGGAGTTGCTTTCCTTTGGAGGAGAAAAGGAACTCTGATTTTAGAATTTTCAGCTTTTCTGTTTTGGTTTCTCCCCATCTTTGTGGATCTACCTTTGGTCTTTGATGATGGTGACGTGCAGATGGGGTTTTGGTGTAGATGTTCTTTCTGTTTTAGTTTTCCTTCTAACAGTCAGACCCTCAGCTGCAGGTCTGTTGGAGTTTGCTGGAGGTTCACTCCAGACCATTTGCCTGGGTATCACCAACGGAGGCTGCAGAACAGCAAATATTGCAGAACGGTAGATGTTGCTGCCTGATCCTTCTTCTGGAAGCTTCGTGTCAGAAGGGCACCCAGCCGTATGAGGTGTCCGTTGGCCCCTACTGGGAGGTGTCTCCCAGTTAGGCTACTCGGGGATCAGGGACCCACTTGAGGAGGCAGTCTGTCCATTCTCAGTCTCAAACTCCATGCTGGGAGAACCACTACTCTCTTCAAAGCTGACAGGGACGTTTAAGTCTGCAGAAGTTTCTGCTGCCTTTTGTTCATCTATGGCCTACCCATAGATGAACTCCATAGAGGTGGAGTCTACAGAGGCAAGCAGGCCTCTTTGAGCTGCGTTGGGCTCCATTCAGTTCAAGTTTCCCGGCCGCTTTGTTTACCTACTCAAGCCTCAGCAATGGTGGGAGCCCCTCCCCCAGCCTCAATGCCGCCTTGCAGTTCCATGTCAGACTGCTGTGCTAGCAGTGAGTGAGGCTCCGTGGGCGTGGGACCCCCCGAGCCAGGCGCAGGATGTAATCTCTTGGTGTGCCATTTGCTAAGACCGTTGGAAAAGTGCAGTATTAGGGTGGGAGTGTCCTGATTTTCCAGGTACCAGCTGTCACGGCTTCCTTTGGCTAGGAAAGGGAATTCCCCAACCCCTTGTGCTTCCTGGGTGAGACAACGCCCCGCCCCGCTTCGGCTCACACTCCATGGACTGCACCCACTGTCCGACAAGCCCCAGTGAGATGAACCCGGTACCTCAGTTAGAAATGCAGAAATCACCCGTCTTCTGTGTCACTCACGCTGGGAGCTGGAGACTGGAGCTCTTCCTATTCGGCCATTTTGGAACCAGACTGAGTTGTTCTTTATTTCTCTATTAGTTATACCCAGCTTACCTCCAAAAAGAACTTGAAGAAAATGAACTTAAGACTAGGACTTTTTCTCAAATATCTTACAGATTACAGGATGGTTCTTTTGAACTCTGAAAAGTAAGCTGGTTTTGCTGTCACCTTTATGATTGGGTCAGAAGTCATCAGTGCTTTAACAACAGAGTCTTGGGCGTGGTGTTTCCTCCCATCATGTTTTCTTTCTTTATATACTTAGAAAGTTCTTCCCAACCACCGGATCAGATAAACTTTGTATTTTTAAAATTGTATTTACAGTTTCATATGTTTACATTTGTTAAGTCATAGAAAAAGTGTTTTTTTTTTTTTTTTTTTTTTGAGACGGAGTCTCGCTCTGTCACCCAGGCTGGAGTGCAGTGGTCGAATCTCGGCTCACTGCAAGCTCCGCCTCCCAGGTTTATGCCATTCTCCTGCCTCAGCCTCCCGAGTAGCTGGGACAACAGGCGCCCGGAAAAAGTGTTTTTGCATTTAAAAAGAAACTTGAAATGTCAAATTGATCATACACTAAATTCACACACATATATATTAGATACTGTAATTCTGTTACATATACACCCTAAGACAGTTTCAGATCTTTCTTCTATTCCGGATTCTTTAATAATATTAGGGAATTAGTGCCAGTATGTCAATTACTAAAATTTCATAAACACTGATTCTGCCAATCACCTATATTATATAAATCTTAAAATGTTTCCAGTAATCATTCAGAATCATTTTGCCAAACACTAATTTAAACTATACAATATGTAAGGAGAGCTGCCATCTTTGAAGCATTGAGTCCTTTTACTCAACCCAAAGCACTCTTGTCCATTTATTAACATAATTTATTCCTTTGCCAAATTTTTCAGTGCCTAGGATATGACAAGCCTCAAACAGGAGACTAATACATTTTATTGCAGTCAGCTTATTCTTGCTGGTATGCAATGAGACTACAATCTAACTGGAAAAAATGCAGACATGAAACAGACACATACACAGGTAGAAACTGAAAAATCAACTGAAAACACACTTAGAAGTAAAAGAGAAGCAGCCTAGGTATAAGATTAATACTAAAGGGAACAATTCTTTTATATACCTGCAATAATCAGATAAATACAATAGCACAATAAAATTTTAAATGTCCTTTAATATCCATTGAGTTTTCTTAACCTCTTCTGAACCACAGGCAAATTTACTAAAGACTTTGCAATATCAAACATTTTTTGCACTCCTTCATTAAATTATACCCAACAGTACACAATTTTGCTATCATTTTATTTCTGCATTTATATTTATTATTGAAACTGGCTGGACATTTCATTTTTGTTCTTTATGTCAGCAACTGTAATATCACAGGGTTATGCTGGGGTGTGCGCTTTCCTTTTATGTATTCCTGAATGGCTTTATATCCCTGTTTAAAAGTGTAATGTTTTATTGTTTTCTTTTTTAAAAAATTACTGAATAAATGCAGAGGATAATTCAGAAAACACATGACTGAAAAGGAAAAAAAACACACCCATAATCTTACCATCTAGGTGTAGTAATTATAAACATTTTATTGAAATCCTATACATTTTTAAAATGCTTTCATATGTGAGATTGCCCTTTACTATGTCATATGTATTTATATATGAGCACACTTTAAATGCAATTTATAATATTAAGTATTTTCATTAACATTGTATAGCTCTCATTACGTATTCAAGTCTTCACATATGCACCTCAGTGAGCAGATAAAATTGGCTTGAGTTTACTTAACAGAGGTGACTTTTTTAATCCAGTCTCCTCCTGAGACCACGGGCTGCAGTGTTCCAGTTCTGCTTTGACAACTCTCATCACATCCAGCTTTTCAAAGTATTCCAGAAGTTGCCTCATGGGCACCTAGAGCTTTGTTCTCCAGTCCCTACCCACATTTAAAATTCCATCATCTCTGCTACTGTACCCCAACACTTAAGGCTTATACCTAATGCCAAGACTCCTAATACTGTCCCTAAGGGTTTTGGCTTTAGTTCCAAAACCTTACTGTCCTGGCTTGTAACTCATTTTATTTCTGTACTTGGGTATTTCTCTTTCTCACTTTTAAACTAGGTATTATTTATTTTTATTTAGTATTACATGAAGCTGCTCTCTGTCTATACTATTCTGTTTGGCAATAGTACTGTCATCAATCGTTTTTATTTGTATGATAGTAAACACCTTTGTCAGCTATTTATTTTTTATGTTTCATTTTATTTCAGGTTTTACTTAAAAAGCATATATTGGCTTTTGAGTTATAGTATTTGTCATACCTAATAAATTTCAAATTTTTCATTATATTTTATATTTCCTAATTCTGTTTCCGTGAATTTTTCTTATATTTTGCTGTATGAAGTATAGCACACATCTTTGGAACTGTTTGCCTGACTTATATACCTGTTTTTCTGGGAGTTTCCCCTTACCTCAACATGGCTATACCTACAACTTTATTATCCTTTGACAAATCTAACTGATCCACAAGTGACACACACTGAAACCCAGACAATGCTTTGTCTTCTTGGGACTTTTGTCTGAAACGTCAAAGCCAGAACTGGTTCAACTTAAAACTCAGTAATTGTTAGTAATGTTTCCTGCTAGGCAAAAAAAAAAGCTCCTTTGTAGCTAGAAAAAATGAAGCTAGTTACAAGCTGGGAAAAAAAAAAAAAAGATGGAAAGTGCTAGCCATGTTTGAATCCCTAATGTTCTTCAAGTCCAGCTGGGTCTATTTATTGCTTGGGACATTTCTGTCATTAACATAAAGACAGGTTTATGTTGTTGTAGATTAAGGGGGGGGGGGGTACCCAGATCTGTAATATGCATCTTTGATTTCTCCAATATTGCTGTCTTGGTAGTTCTCCACCTTTCTAACTTTTCCTACTTTTTAGTTTACTGTTTACACACGGTGGTAGTTTCCAAAGTCCTTTTCTCCCTCTACTTTCTTTTTCTGGAGAAACCCCTCTATACTCATAGGCTTCATCCACTACTGTATCTTTGATGATGTCTGAGTTCATTAGTGTAGCGTTCTCTATTACACTTCAGACTTTATTTTCATTTGCTTAGTATTCATCTCCATCTAATTCACAGGCATCTCAAATTTGATACAGCCAAAATTATATCAATTCCTCTAAGTATGCTTTTTTCTGTCATCTGTCCTAATCATACCACTAATCATCTACACTAGAAATTTTAGACTGAAACATTTCTCCATCTTCCTCATTCCCCACAACAAAATATGCATAAATCCTTCCTTAATCAGTCTCCTGTCTCGTTGTTTCAGTTTAGACTTACTTCTGATGTAAACCTGAGTCCATCAAGCATATAGACCACTATGATGTGTGAAGAACTCTGCAAGGTGTGAAGACAGTCTTTGGCCTCAAGGAGCTATCATCTAGATTGTGGAACAAATGCTGCTATCTACATTCTTCTCATATCTGATTTAAAAAAGTATTTACATGAATAAAATACTACTCTGGATGTACTCATATCCTTGATTACAGTGGTTCTCAAAATGTGGGGCATAGGCACATTGAGGGCAGGGCTCATGAGGCCTTTCCCAGGGCCTGTGAGGTCAATACTATTTTCATTATACTATTAACAGTAAGACTTCGCTTTTTTCACTGTGTTGAAGTTTGCCAACAATGATGCAAAAGCAATGTTGGGTAAAATTCCTAATTTTAGCTCAAATCAAGGTAGTAACACTCAACTATTATTTTAGGAATGTATTCTTTACTGTCATAAATTCCCAGTAAGAAAAAACTAAGCCACAATGTCCTTGATGAAGCAATAAAAATCATGTCAGGTTTGCCGGGCACAGTGGCTCATACCTGTAATCCCAGCACTTTGGGAGGCTAAGGCGGGCGGATCACAAGGTCAAGAAATCGAGACCATCCTGGCCAACATGGTGAAACCCTGTCTCCACTAAAAATACAAAAATTAGCCAGGCATGGTGGTATGTGTCTGTAATCCCAGCTACTCGGGAGGCTGAGGCAGGAGAACTGCTCGAACCTGGAAGGCGGAGGTTGTAGTGAGCCAAGATCACGCCACTGCACTCCAGCCTGGGCGAGAGAGCGAGACTGTCTCAAAAAAAAAAAAAAAAAAATCATGTCAAGTATACAAACCTTTCACATGCTGTACTCTTACTGAACTTTTCTTCTTATAGAACCGTACTCATTCTCTAAAGCTCAGATTATCTACTATTTCGTTTTTCCTCTGAGAGGTCTTCCTCTCCTCTAACTTCCCCAACACACACTTATCCCTGTTCCCCCCAAATATCTTTTCTGAACTCTCTTGGTCTTTGTTCGTATCTCACAGCCTTTACTTTTTTCTGGGTGAGAAGGAGATGGTGATTTGTGTGTCTTTCCTTCCCATTTGGAAAGTATCACTGGATTAACACACACTATAAAAGGATAATGGATTTTAATGATTATTCTGGGACACTGCTTAAACAGTTCACACCATCATGCTCTAAAGGCATAAAGGCTTATTTACTGTCTTGAAGGTTACTTTTCATCTTGTTTATTTCTCCTCTCCATCTCCTCCCTGCTTCTCCCACTTCTCTTTTATTCCTTAAAACCACTGATGTTGCACTCAAGCAGAATTTAGCTCTATTAGTAACACGCTGTGCTAAAATTTTTCTGATTCTCTGTGAATAAATCTGCCTTCTTTATTTTTTTATTCTTTGTTAGTAATTTGTCATTTTTTGAACTTTTTAAGTTTCTTTTCATGGGTGTAAAGATCAGAACTAGGTACAATATTGTAGTTGAAGGATTAATATCTAAATTCTTAGATTTTGTGTTCCTGTTAGAACTTTGTAAACGGATATTTTGTTTTGTGCTTATTTTTGAATAAGAAACTTCCTGAAACTGATTTTTTTTGCTCTTTTGTGGGCTTCAGTTACTTTTTTTGCTTTTTAAATCTACGATGTTTGAATGTCATGCAACTTAATTTTCTTAAATTGCCAACCTGCTATACTCTGATGTATAGAACTTTATCAACTGCTTTAACCATTAATTAAAAATTTTCATTATCATCGAGACACGGTATCTTACAACAAAGAGGCTTCTAGGTTAGCGATTATAGAGTACTAAAATTCTTAAAAGACTTCACACTATTTAGTCACATTTATTTCCGCAAACACTTTTCAGTACCTATTATAGGTTAGGATTTAAACTGGTATTTAGATATCATTACCTACTTGGTATTTTACTGTACAATCAGTCCAGTTTACAGAAGAGGTTCATTCTAAGATTTTTAGGATACTTACAATACATACCCCAACTGAAACAGAAAAAGTTCCTCAACTAATTTACAAATGCCTGTTTAGCCTACGATGCCAAAAATATAACATTTCTTTTACCTAGAGAATCATCAACACATATAATTGTTGCAGTATTAGTGATTAAACACAACTTTTAAAAAAAGGAAATGCCGTAGCATCCCAAATAAAGCAAAGACATTTCATTTAAACTTCACACATACACAAAGTATAATGTGGGTGTATTTTAAAAGATATAGATGAAGAAACATTGATGATTAACAAATTTAATATTAAAACCATCTTTTCATTATCTGAGTGGGTCCAATCTAATAACATGACCAGAAAATTTTCTCCAGCTGTTAGAGAAATGTAACAGCAGAACTCAGAGATTTGAAACATAAGGGACTTGGCTGGGCGCGGTGGCTCACGCCTGTAATCCCGGCACTCTGGGAGGCCGAGGCAGGTGGATCACGAGGTCAAGAGATTGAGACCATCTTGGCCAACATAGTGAAACCTCGTCCCTACTAAAAATACAAAAACTAGCTGGGCGTGGTGGCGCGCGCCTGTAGTCCCAGCTACTCAGGAGGCTGAGGTAGGAGAATAGATTGAACCCAGGAGGCGGAGGTTGTAGCGAGCCCAGATTGCGCCACTGCCCTCTAGCCTGGCGACAGAACGAGACTCTGTCTCAAACAAAAAAAAAAAAAGAGAAACATAAGAGACCTTACCTACTGTTACTGTAGGAGACAATAAGGAAAACATAAAGGAACAAGGACAGTTTCTAGGAGCAAAGACTGTCCCCAAGTAAGAGTCTACAAGGCAACAGAATCTCAGTACTGCAATGACAAGGAACTGAATTTAGCTAGGAATATTAAATGAGCTTGGAAGCAGATCTTCCCCAGAGCCTCTAGTAAAGAACAGAGCCCCAAGCAACACCTTGATTTCAGCCTTGTAAAGCTCTAAACAGAAGACCCAGATGAGCCTACACAGATTTCCAACCGACAGAAAACTGAGATGACAAATATTCAAAGCTAAGTTCATGGCAATTTGTTAAGGCAACAAGAAAACTAATACAGATGGCAGGTTCCAGGAACAAATGTATTTCAAAGTAGCCAGAGCAAAGGACGGGAAAGGAAAAAACAGAAGACAAGTTAGGGATGAAGTTGGTGAGGCAGATAGGGTCTAGGTTATGAAAAATTAAGATTTTATTATGTAAGCTACGAAGAGATGCTAAAACTTTAATTTTGTGGGAGAGATGATGGATAATGACAAATGACAGAAATGTTGTTAACTGGGGATGAGGAGGAGAAAACAGGCAGGGAGATTAATGAGGAATGTATTATGAACATCTGGGCTACAGATGATGAAAGCCTGAACCAAAGCAATGGGAACACAAAAAGGCAGAAAAACCAGTATGCTTTTGGTATATTTCAGAAGCAAAAAAGGTCTTCATTCCGGACTAATAGTGGGGATTACAGAGCAGTCACTGATGACTCAAAGTGTTTTAGCATCAGTAATGTGGTGGATGATGATGTTCAACAATCAACATAAGGAATACAAGGAAGCATAATATTTTGTGGTGGCTAACAACTGGAAACAAAGGGGAAATATATTTTCCTCTAATTGCAAAATAATGGAGACAAAGTTAAGAATTTTAAAGCAGCAAGAAAACATAAATAATATCTATTTCATTAGGCTCGATTACCTCTGCTGTTGCTTTCTGGATAGGCAAGTGTAGGCTTACTTGGGGAGCGTCGTAGATCACTATTAAGGAAAGGCTTATCCGAAGGATATACTACATATGGAGATGAAGAATGCCGAACCATGCTTCCATTAGACCTTGATGGCTCAGCTAAGATGTTCTAAAAAATAAAGACACAAATTACCTTTCAAAAGTGTGAACCACAAATAGCCGATTTAAACCACAAATATTTATGACTGAGAACTAGACTGTCCATACAGACAAGAGAAAAAAATCCACTGACTAGAAACGACAGAATTCAATCAATAAAGAAATACAACTTTTAAAGTGTTTCATATTAGTCTAAATATAGCCATAAGCCAGACACTACAAAAGAAAATAATGTTCATACAACTTGAATACAAATGCTGTGCAGAAATACTTACACGATACAATGAATGTAAATACTGTAGTTAAAAATATATACTGTGAAATATACATTCAGAAAAATAAATACATTATTTTTACAGGACCAGAAATTGCTACAAATGACTGAATTACTCTATTCCCCATCAATAAACTACTACTTGAATATTTAGAGTATTCAAAACTCCAGAAAGAAAATAAGGCACTGTCCCTGCCTCAAATAATATACATTTAATTAACAAAAAAGAAAATAATTAGAAAACATTAAGGCCCATCAAACACTCAAATATAAAACTTTATTTCCACAGTACACCATTCTGTCATGAATGAGATTCTGTTAAATTTAGGATTCCACATAATAATTTCAACCCAGAGGATGCTAACTGTGGAGTTTTATTTGTTGTAGGCAACTTCCTATTGACAGATGGTCCCAGACTGGTGGAAGTAACTAAGAAGCTGAGGGCTAAGGTGGAAAATATGACTGCTAGCTGTTCAAAATGTTCAGACATCCACTTTCCTTCCTCAAACCTCCACAGCAAACTATGTTTTTCAATTCTTACCTTTGAAAACTTAAATTTACCAGAATAATCCGTGTTTGTAAAAGTGCAAGAGCACAATGAATATTTAAAACAGTAAACAATCTCCTGAAACAAAGGTTATCGAAATATCTGCACTGTATTTAAATCTTACTTAAAAATTAAAGATTTTACTTCCATGTTAAAAATCATGAAAATTTCCAGTTGATTTAAGAAAGCAAATATAAAAGATTTTCTATTTATATAAATATAAAACACAGTATGGCTATGAAAATCAAAAGTGGGGACAAAGAGCTTAGGAGGGTAGGGCCAAGTCTTAAAAGTGGTACTCAAATAAGTGCTAAGTCTACTATAGTATGTTCATATATAACAAAGACTACTATTTGTCATTTTCCAAACTTAATGGCAAATTGGCATCTGGTTTTAGAGGTAACTGGAAAACAGGATGAGTTTTCAATTCTTTATAATACGGTCAAAGGTCTTGCAAAGCATCCTGAATTACTGCATAGCTTAAAAGTCACAGAGAACCTCAGGTTTTCATTGGTTATTTACAACCCACCAGAATCCTATCATTTAATATTCAAAAATATTAAGTGACTTGCCGACCACCCTCTGCCCAGTCAGGAGAATCCCATTAATTATATGATTAACTAATAAACTAGTTCCCAAAATGGAACTACCTCTGTTCTACATTTTATATGTTAGTGGGTTTGCCCTTTACTATTTTATATCACTCCTCATGACCTATACATTTTTATTATCTGTATGCCCTGTGGTATAATAAAAAATATATTTAGTCTTTTGTCCTTGGTTTCAGACAGAGATTCAAAAACTCCTAGAATTTCTTAAGTCATAGGGTGTCCTTGTTAGGCTGATGAGGGGACTCAAGGTAGGGCACCTAGATAGCTTCAGGTTTGAAGGTATCTTCTGGGAGCTGGTTACCAGTAAAACCAACCACTAGATTATAAAGAGTTACAAATTTCAGCCAGGCACACGGTGGCTCATGCCTGTAATCTCAGCACTTTAGGAGGCTGAGCTGGGTGGATGACTTGAGGTCAGGAGTTCAAGACTAACCTGGCCAACATGGTGAAACTCTGGCTCTATCTAAAATACAAAACAATGAGTCGAGTGTGGTGGCGTGCCCTGTAATCCCAATTACTCGGGAAGCCGAGGCAGGAGAATCGCTTGAACCCAGGAGGTGGATGTTGCAGTGAGCCAAGATTGGGCCACTGCACTACAGCCTGGGCAACAGAGTGAGACTCCATCTGTGTGTGTGTGTGCGTTGGGGGGAGGGAGGTGCAGTGGGTAAGAGTTACAAATTTCAGCCCTAGGCCCCGACCTCAGGGGAGGTAAGGGGCTGAGATTGAGCCCAGTGACCAGTGGATAAATTACTCAATTATGTACCTATGTAATGAAAGCTCAATGAAACCTCTTGAATAATGAGGTTTGGGGACCTTCTAGATTGTTGAACATACTGATATGCTGGGAAGGTGCTGTACCACAGAGAATATAGAAGCCCTTTCACACCTTGCCCTGTGTCTCCCTCCATTTGGCTGTTCCTGAGTTGTGTCCTTTATATAACTGAAATTGCT